>NW_021620899.1:5612716-5627010 GCF_004785775.1 Grammomys surdaster | reverse complement strand
AACTGAATCCTGAGTCATCCAGGAGCCACTGCACTCAGAGCAGCTGGAGCCACTGCACTCAGAGCAGCTGAAACTGAATCCTGAGTCATCGAGGACCCACTGCACTCAGAGCAGAAGGATTTCCAGATCCAAGAGGTGGCCTGAGTCCCAGGAGTTATTCCACCCAGGAGATTAGGAGCATAAGACCACAGAGACCTCTGGACTCTGAGGAGCTCTGCAATAAGCAAGATAACTGGAAATAAAGACTCCAGTTTTACACAGTGAGGACAGGTACAACTAGAGTTAACCAGATGGCGAAAGGCAAGCGCAAGAACATAAGCAACGGAAACCAAAGTTTCTTGGCATCATCAGTGCCCAATTCTCCCAATATAGCAAGCCCTGAACACCCCATCACACCTGAAAAGCAGGATTCAGAATTAAAATCACTTCTCATGATGATGATAGAGGATTATAAGAAGGAATTAAGTAACTCCCTTAAAGAAATACAGGAGAGTACAAGTAAACAGATAGAAGCCCTTAAAGAGGAATCACAGAAATCCCTTAACGAAATGGAAGAAAACACAAAGAAGGAATTAAACAAAAACATTCAGGATCTGAAACTAGAAATAGAAACAATAAAGAAAGTTCAAAGGGAGACAACCATGGAGATAGAAAACCTAAGAAAGAGATCAGGAGTCACAGATGCAAGCATCACCAACCGAATACAAGAGATAGAAGAGAGAATCTCAAATGCAGAAGATACGGTGGAAAATATTGACACAGTTGTCAAAGAAAATGCAAAATGCAAAAAACTCCTAACTCAAAACATCCAGGAAATCCAGGACACAATGAGAAGACCAAACCTAAGGATAATAGGTATAGATGAGAATGAAGATTCCCAACTTAAAGGGCCAGTAAATATCATCAACAAAATTATTGAGGAAAACTTCCCTAACCTAAAGAACAAGATGCCCATAAACATACAAGAAGCCTACAGAACACCAAATAGACTAGACCAGAAAAGAAATACCTCCCGTCACATAATAATCAAAACATCAGATGCACAAAACAAAGAAAAAATACTAAAAGCAGTAAGGGAAAAAGGTCAAGTAACATATAAAGGCAAACCTATAAGAATTACACCAGACTTCTCACCAGAGACTATAAAAGCCAGAAGAGCCTGGTCTGACATCATACAGACACTAAGAGAACACAATTGCCAGCCCAGATTACTATACCCAGCAAAACTCTCAATCACTATAGAAGGTGAAACCAAGATATTCCATGACAAAACCAAATTTGCACAATATCTTCCCAGAAACCCAGCACTTCAAAGGATAATTGATGGAAAATGCCAACACAAGGAGGGAAACTACAACCTAGGAAAAGCAAGTAAGTAATCTTCCAATAACCCCCCAAAAAGATACAAACATAACTTTACCTCTAATAAAAAAAATAACAGGAAGCAACAATCATTTTTCCTTAATATCTCTTAACATCAATGGTCTCAATTCCCCAATAAAAAGACGCAGACTATCAGACTGGATACACAAACAAGACCCAGAATTTTGCTGCATACAAGAAACGCACCTCAGTGACAAAGACAGACACTACCTCAGAATAAAAGGGTGGAAAACAATTTTTCAAGTCAATGGTCCCAAGAAACAAGCTGGAGTAGCCATTCTAATATCAAATAAAATCGACTTTCATCCAAAATTAATCAAAAATATAAGGAAGGACACTTCATACTCATCAAAGGAAAAATCTACCAAGGTGAACTCTCAATTCTGAACATCTATGCTCCAAATGCAAGGGCACCTACATACATAAAAGAAACTTTACTAAAGCTCAAAACACACATTACACCTCACACAATAATAGTGGGGGATTTCAACACCCCACTGTCAGCAATGGACAGATCATGGAAACAGAAACTAAACCGAGACACTTTGACATTAACAGAAGTTATGAACCAAATGGACTTAACAGACATCTATAGAACATTTCATCCTAAAACAAAAGAATATACCTTTTTCTCAGCACCTCATGGTACCTTCTCCAAAATAGACCATATAATTGGTCACAAAACAAGCCTCTACAGATACAAAAAGATTGAAATAATCCCTTGCATCTTATCAGATCACCACGGACTAAGACTGGTCTTTAATAATGACAAAAACAATGGAAAACCCACGTACACATGGAAATTGAACAACTCTCTACTCAATGATGACTTGGTCAAGGAAGAAATAAAGAAAGAAATAAAAGACTTTTTAGAATTCAATGAAAATGAGGACACATCATACCAAAACTTGTGGGACTCCATGAAGGCAGTGCTAAGAGGAAAGCTCATAGCTCTAAGTGCCTACAAAAAGAAACTGGAAAGAGCACACACTAACAAGTTGACTGCACAACTAAAAGCTCTAGAACAAAAAGAAGCAAATACACCCAGGAGGAGTAGAAGGCAGGAAATAATCAAACTCAGGGCTGAAATCAACCAAATAGAAACAGAAAGAACAATACAAAATATCAATAAAACCAGGAGTTGGTTCTTTGAGAAAATCAACAAGATAGATAAACCGTTAGCCAGATTAACCAGAGGGCACAGAGACAGTATCCAAATTAATAAAATCAGAACTGAAAAGGGAGACATAACAACAGAAACTGAAGAAATTCAAAAAATCATCAGATCCTACTACAAAGGCCTATACTCAACAAAACTGGAAAACCTGGATGAAATGGACAATTTCCTAGACAGATACCAGGTACCGAAGTTAAACCAGGAGCAGATAAACCATCTAAATAGTCCCATAACCCCTCAGGAAATAGCAGCAGTCATCAAAAGCCTCCCCACTAAAAAAAGCCCAGGACCAGATGGTTTTAGTGCTGAATTCTATCAGACCTTCAAGGAAGACCTAATACCAATTCTCTTCAAACTATTCCACAAAATAGAGACAGAAGGAACACTACCCAAATCGTTCTATGAAGCTACAATTACACTCATACCCAAACCCCACAAGGACCCGACAAAGAAAGAGAACTTCAGACCAATCTCCCTTATGAACATCGATGCAAAAATACTCAATAAAATTCTAGCAAACCGAATCCAAGACCACATCAAAACAATCATCCATCAAGATCAAGTAGGTTTTATCCCAGGAATGCAGGGATGGTTCAATATTCATAAATCCATCAATGTAATCCACTATATAAACAAACTTAAAGAAAAAAACCACATGATCATCTCACTAGATGCTGAGAAAGCATTTGACAAAATTCAACATCCCTTCATGATAAAAGTCTTGGAAAGATCAGGAATTCAAGGCCCCTACCTAAACATAGTAAAAGCAATTTACAGCAAACCAGTAGCCAACATCAAGCTAAATGGAGAGAAACTTGAAGCAATCCCACTAAGATCAGGGACTAGACAAGGTTGCCCACTCTCCCCCTACCTATTCAATATAGTACTGGAAGTCTTAGCCAGAGCAATTAGACAGCAAAAAGAAGTCAAAGGGATACAAATAGGAAAGGAAGAAGTCAAAATATCGCTATTTGCAGATGATATGATAGTATACTTAAGTGACCCCCAAACTTCCACCAGAGAACTCCTAAACCTGATAAACAACTTCAGCAAAGTGGCTGGTTATAAAATCAACTCAAACAAATCAGTAGCCTTCCTCTACATGAAAGATAAACAGACTGAAAAAGAAATTAGGGAAATGACACCCTTCACAATAGTTGCAAATAATATAAAATACCTTGGTGTGAATCTAACCAAGCAAGTGAAAGACCTGTATGACAAGAACTTCAAGTCTCTGAAGAAAGAAATTGAAGAAGATCTCAGAAGATGGAAAGATCTCCCATGCTCATGGATTGGCAGGATTAATATAATAAAAATGGCCATCTTGCCAAAAGCAATCTACAGATTCAATGCAATCCCCATTAAAATCCCAACTCAATTCTTCACAGAGTTAGAAAAGGAAATTCTCAAATTCATATGGAATAACAAAAAACCCAGGATAGCGAAAACTATTCTCAACAATAAAAGAACTTCGGGAGGAATCACCATCCCTGACCTCAAGCTGTACTACAGAGCAATAGTGATAAAAACTACCTGGTATTGGTACAGAGACAGGCAGGAAGATCAATGGAATAGAATTGAAGACCCAGAAATGAACCCACACTCCTATGGTCACTTGATCTTTGACAAAGGAGCTAAAACTGTCCAGTGGAAAAAGGACAGCATTTTCAACAAATGGTGCTGGTTCAACTGGAAGACAACATGTAGAAGAATGAAAATTGATCCATTCTTATCCCCTTGTACAAAGCTCAAGTCTATGTGGATAAAGGACCTCCACATAAAACCAGATACACTGAAACTAATAGAAGAGAATGTGGGGAAAAGCCTCGAATACTTGGGCACAGGGGAAAAGTTCCTGAACAGAACTCCAATGGCATATGCTCTAAGATCGAGAATTGACAAATGGGACTTCATAAAATTGCAAAGTTTCTGTAAGGCAAAGGACACTGTCAATAGGACAAAACGACAACCAACAAATTGGGAAAAGATCTTTACCAATCCTTCATCTGATAGAGGGCTAATATCCAATATATACAAAGAACTCAAGAAATTAGACTCCAGACAACCAAATTACCCTATTAAAAAATGGGGTATAGAGCTTAACAAAGAATTTTCAACGGAAGAAACTCGAATGGCCGAGAAGCATCTAAAGAAATGTTCAGCATCCTTAGTCTTCAGGGAAATGCAAATCAAAACAACCCTGAGATGCCATCTCACACCAGTCAGAATGGCTAAGATTAAAAACTCAGGTGATAGTAGATGCTGGCGAGGGTGTGGAGAAAGAGGAACACTCCTCCATTGTTGGTGGGACTGCAAGATGGTGCAACCACTTTGGAAATCAGTCTGGCGGTTCCTCAGAAAATTGGACATAGCATTACCCGAGGATCCAGCTATACCACTCCTAGGCATATACCCAGAAGATGCTCGAACATATAACAAGGACATATGCTCAACTATGTTCATAGCAGCCTTATTTATAATAGCCAGGAGCTGGAAAGAACCCAGATGTCCTTCAACTGAGGAATGGATTCAAAAAATGTGGTATATTTACACAATGGAGTATTACTCAGCTATTAAAAACAATGAATTCGAGAGGTTCCTAGGTAAATGGATGGAACTAGAAATTATCATCCTGAGTGAGGTAAGCCAATCACAAAAGAAGACACATGGTATTCACTCACTGATTATTGGATATTAGCCTAGAACCTTGAAATGCCCAAGATGCAACTCACAGGCCACATGAAGCCCATAAAGGAGGAAGACCAAGTGAGGGTGATTCGGTCCTTCTTAGAAGGAGCAACAAAATACTCAAGGGAGCAAATATGGAGACAAAGTGAGGGACAGAAACTGAAGGAGGGGCCGTCTCAAGACCACCCCACCTGAGTATCTATCCCATGTGCAATCACCAAAGGTAGATGCTGATGTGGAAGACAGGAAGTGCATGCTGATAAGAGCCTGATATGGATATCTCCTCAGAGGCCTTCAAGAGTCAGACATATTCAGAGGCAGATGCTCACAACTAGCCATTGAACTGATCATGGCGTTCTCAATAGAGGAGTTAGAGTGAAGACTGAAGGAGCTGAAAGGGTTTGTGGCACCATGAGGAGAGCAACAATACCAACCAACCACAGCTCCCAGGGTCTAAACCACCAGCCTGGGAGCACTTAGGGGGGGATCCAGGGCTTCAGCTGAATATGTAAAAGTGGAGGGCCCTGCTGGGCATAGGTGGAAGAAGAGAACCTTGACCTCATGAAGGCTGGATGCCCCAGGGGGTGGGAATTTTGAGGGTGGGGAGGTGGGAGTGGGGGGGTGTAGATAGAGGTTACATCCACAGAGAAGAAGGAGGAGGGGTGAGGGGATTGGGGGTTCCGAGGGGGTGGTGGGGGATGGGGTAAGGGGACAACATAGGAAATGTAAATAAATCATCCAATAAAAAAAAAAGAAAAAAAAAGAGATGTTCAAAGTCCTTAGTGATCAAAGAAGTACAAATCAAAATGACCCTGATATACCAATCAGAATGGCTAAAATCAAAACCTCAGATGACAACGCATATTGGTGATGATGTGGAGAAAAGAGAACACTCTTCTATTGCCGGTGAGAGTGCAAACTGGTAAAACCTCTCTGGAAGTCAATCTTGAGGTTCCTTAGAAAATTGTAAATAGATCTATTTGAAGACTCAGCAATACCACTCTTAGGAATACAACCAAAAGATGTCCTACCATGTCACAGGGGTATGTGTTCCACCATGTTCATAGCAGCCTTATTTGTGATAGCCAGAAGCTGGAAACAATCCGGATGTCCCAGGACAGAAGAATGGATTCAGAAAATGTGATTCATTTACACAATGGAATACGACTCAGATATTAAGAATGAAGACATACTGAGTTTTGCAGGCAAATGGATGGAACTAGAAAATATCATCCTAAGTGAGGTAACTCAGACCTAAAAGGACATGCATGGTAGGTACTCACTAATAAGTGAATATTCAACAAAAAAATGACAGAATACCCAAGATATAGTCCACAGAACTCAAAAAAGTCAACAAGCTGAAGGGTTCTTAGAGAGGACACCTCAGTCCTACTTGGGAGGGAGAAGAAAGCAATCACAAGTGAGAAGAGAAAGTGGATGGGGGTCAGGAGGAGAGGGGAATGTGATCTGGTATTGAGTGAGGGAAAAGGACTGAAGCCCTGAGGGCCAGCAGAAAGAATGGAAATAGGCAACCTATGGAGGTAGGAGATAGCGGGGATCCTCCAGAATGCAACAGAGACCTGGAGGTGAGAGACTCTTAGGACTCAAAGAGACCTTAGATGAAATGCCTGACAGTCAGGAGAGGAAACATATAGAGCCCACCTCCAGTAGAAAGGCAGGGTATCAAATGAGGAAAGGGGTTGCAATCCCACAGTCAAAACTCTGACCCAGAATTGTTCCTGTTTGAAAGAACTACAGGAATGGAAATGTAGAGGAGCCTTAGGAAAAGAAGGTCCAGCAACAGGCCCAAAGCAGGATCCAGCTCAAGGGGAGATTCCAAGGCCTGACACTATTACTGAGACTATGGAGCATTCCCAGAAAGGGACCTATCATGACTGCCCTCCGGAAGACCCAACAAGCAGCTGAAAGTGTCAGATGCAGATATTTGCACCCAACCAATGGACAGAAGCTGCTTAACCCTGTGATTGAATTGAGGAAAGACTGAAAGAAGCTGAGGAGGAGAGCAACCCTGTAGAAGGACCAGCAGTCTCAACTAACCTGGACCCCAAGATCTGTCAAACACTGGACCACCAAAATGGCAGCATATACCAACTGACATGAGGTTCCCAACACATATACAGCAGAGGATGGCCATTCCCTCAATGTCTGCTCCATCTTTGTCTTTGCACTTCTTCTAGGCAGAACAAAATTTGAAACTACAAGTTATAAATAACATCAGTAAGCTTACAACATAGCTAGAGAAGAAAGATCATAAACAAGCTGGTTAATTTCAAATGAGCGAAAGTCATGAATAGAGACTTAAAACAAAGACTTGAGTATGAGGTTGGGACTGGAGGGAGTACCTATGTCTTTTTAAGAAAGAAATTTTCAGTAAATCTAGGGTGGTTAGCCCCAAGATCATATGCATATAGATAACAGGTAACAGTATACAGGCTAGCAGGTTATATTTATGTAGTTAGGACTATACATATATAACAACTAAAGAAAAAGAAGCCATGAGAGAAGGCAACCGAAGAACATGGGAGGAAGAAAACCAAATGGGGAAAATGATATACTTATGATGTAAAACTTAAAATAAAATATTTTTAAAGATACAGATATCATTTTTAAGTGAAAATAGAAAGAACTTTACAAGTAGAGTATACCACACAAAACTCAAAACTATTTACGGAGATACTGCCTATTTAGGACAGGAAATCATCCTAGTATGTATACAATATCAGGAAAGGCTGACTAGCAGGATTAGAATACATTGGATAAAGCGAGAGGCTCTTACAGTGATAGGAACAATGACATAGAACCAAGGAAGCCCATGTAACATTTGGTTTAGTCTACGTGCAAACAAAAGAGTTTTGAGCACTAAACCATGGCCAGCATTTCTAAACAATCTCTGTGTTAAGGACAAAGAACAGCAAGAGTGAAACAAGGAGAGCCATACAATGAAGACAGTGGACCTCTAAAATGAAGTAGGATAATTAACATATTAGATCAAAAGATTAACTTGAGTCTTTGAAAGAGAAGGAGATAAATGAAGGGTAATTAAAATCGACTGAATGATACTGAAGCACTGAATAAGATCTGAATAAGAATAAAATGTCCACAAAAACATTTTAGAAAGTCTTTGATGCACAGATAATATTGAAATTGATGGTAATGAACATGATCATGCATGTTGTTCTAGAAGATAGACCAATATGACTTCAATCTGTAGCTATTCCAGAATTCAGAAGTCTAGTAAGGAAGGACCAGGAAAGAATATAATGTAAGAGTCATACAGAGATACACACACACACACACACACACACACACACACACACACGGGACTGGGAGACAGAGAAATACAAAGAGAGACATGCACAGACAAGTCATACACTTGTACAAACACAGACATATGCACATACATACATATATATGCATACAAACACTTACATACACATGCACATGCATGCACATGTGTACACAAAAAACATTTTGAATGATACTCTGATATGTAACATGATGATGAAAAGATGGGCTGTTTATTGAAAGCTGCTGAGAATTTGTTATTGATTTTAGCATGTATGGTATCTCTGAGGCTCTGTACAAAAACATCTCATAGGAGAGGTGCCCCAGAATCTGTGATGCTGTATAGTCTGGAATAGCCACAGACAGAATAAAAGCACCTCCATTCTCAGTTGCCAGTTAAAATTTATGTCTAGAATGCCATGTTCTATTTCAAAATGTTACCATTGCCCAAATTTTTGGACTATGAATATCAATAATGTAAATCTATGATAGATTTTAAAATCAAGGTGACTCTCCTATTAAATTCTTTGTATGGAGAAGCTTATTCATTGTATGTGGAAATAAATCCTCTTGGCATCTATGTAAATATGTTTCATCTTCATGACATGCTATATCCTAAGCTACCAGATCTGACTTTTTTCTCACAGGGCTATTGAAGGAGGAAGGTGCATCAAGTTAATTCTGAAATCTAGCTAAACTCTTAAATTCATTACCTCTTCATTTTTAGATTAGAGCAAATATTTTGGTAGATTGAGCAAATCATATTACTTTTAGTAGATAAAGCAATAAGTGAATGCTAAGATTAATTAAGAGAGGAAAAGCTTAATCTTTTAATCAATCTCCAGGGTTATTTAGTGTGAATATATTCCAAAGTGATCAAGACGCTGTAAAACAAGCACTGAAAAAGAATTCCTAGTCTAGCAAAATCAGAACATTTTGCTGTGCTTCACCAGGATTTATACATATTTTAGAAGTTTATTGGTGCTTCTTTGACTCGTGGTGCAACAGTAAAATGTCAGCTGCAGGCAGTGGCTCTCAAAGTCTCCTGCAGAGGACAAAGTCCTCACTTGGCCTACTTATCATAGGTTAATTTAAGCTCTAGAAACTCTGACCACCATTGCCTCGGTTCACATAGGAATTCATTTATGGGACACACTTGTCAAGTCTTCGTTTTACAGTAATATAATTAATATAATATGTAATTATTGAATATAGAATATAAATGTAGAATATAAATATAGAATACAAATATATAATATATAATTAACTAATATTACAATGGGATATCCACCTCATAAAAGCTACCTAAGGATCACTGCAAAAATAAATTCTCCTCACCTGTGGATAGGCATCTTTGTCTTCAGTTATTTCACTCTAGTGCCTCTGCACTTAGTGTGTCCACCTGTCTTTACTCTGTCTGGCTCACTCCAGGATTTCCTTCACAGATTGGCCTGGTCCTTTCATATTGCACAATATTCCTCACTTTTACAATCTTCTAGTATGTAGTTTCTTCGCTTCATGGCATTTATCACAGCTAAAAATTATTTGGGTGATTGTGTGTATTATGTGCTCTTCATTATGAAGAACATGCCCTGACTTCTGTAAGGTGTATAATAAATTTTGCTCAGTTAATGAGTTTGACTTTCAGTAGAGAAAAAGGAAAATACTTCAATGATACTAAGGTTTCTAAGTTGAATGATGTTATCATTAAACAAAGCAGCAGATAAAAGAGAAAAATAACTTGCTGTTTTCAGGATGCTCAAGCTAAAAGGAACTGAAAGCCTCCTAGAGAGAGATAGATATTCAGGACACTATCAGCTGGAGTTATGAAAAGATTGTGAAAAGCAACAATATACATTAAAAAGTCCTTACTTGTCCTATAATAAATATACCTCAGAGATAGCTGAAGGACTAAGAACAGCATCCCAGAGAAAATATTTAAACCAGAGGAAAGCTGTGTGTTAATGGTACCAGCCTGACAAGACCTCAGTACCTGGGTATCTGATGAAACAGAATTCTAGCTGTTTCTGGGAGGATTTGTTACTCCCTTGTTCTGCTTGGGCTCCTGTTCTCCTGTGTTGCTTTCATGAAAATTGGGGGCTGGGAGGGAGAGGGTGGTCTTTGAACCTAGGTCTTCGTATGGTCTTTCTTTTCCTTTTCCCTGTTTTTCCTTCTGGCTTTGTGACAGGCTTTCACTCAGTTGTTCAGGCAATTTTCTACCTCCCAGTTACCTAGGAATGTAAGCACTTGGTCTCAAATCAGGAAATTTGACATGTGAGTGAGTCAGAATACTCATTGTATGAGTGTGCCTTATCAATTAATGGAAAGCCTTAATAGAAAGAGAACTAACCCCTGTAGAAGAGAGATTCTGTCAGCAGATAGCTTAACAGCAACACTTTCTGTGCCTCTGTGTCCACTAGTTACTGGTCTACCTCATAGTTGTCTGTGTGTCTATCTGTATGTGTATTTCTGTCTGTGTGTGTGTGTCCATGCATGTCTCTGTGTGTATATTTTTCCTACACATACAAAGCAAGCATGAAAAATAATATGATTTGAAAATACCATGGTGGTTGAGGAATCATGGTCCTCTCAGACACAGAATAGTTATTTCTTGACATCTTTCAAATCATACCTTCTCAAGACTGCTTATACTCTCTTACCTGTACACATGCTTTGTGGAAGACGTGTCCTACAAACAAGAAAAACAACAAAACAAAGGGTGGTTGGCTTAAATACACTTTCCCTGATTGAATATTTACTCGTATTTATGAAAGCCAGAGACAAACAAGTCAGAATCCTGATATAAAGTCAAGATGAACTGGACAGGAAAGCCAGGTATGGCAATCACCTGAGCTCTCAGCCACATCCAAACAGGAAATGCTGAGTCTGGAGATAATTCTGAGCATGCCTTGCCAGACTCAACACAAACAATGAGTTGAAGAAATGAGGTCATCTCCTCTAAGCCCTCCATGCTTCTTCAAATGAAACTCTTAGCCTACAGATGTTAAGTGACTAGCCCTAGGTCACACTGAGAAGCTGTAGAAATGAAGACTAAGATAGTAACAATTTTATCATTCAACCTTTTGTTGCCTAAATCAATTCAAGTACATTTCATAATAGCCAGCCTAGCATACTATTAGGAAAATTTACAAGTTACTGGGGCCAGTCAGAACTTCAAGGCCTAGAAGTGAGTCAATGCCTTTCATTCAGGATATTTTGTTATCTTGATATTTATACATGTACTTTTTATAATTGAATAAAATGAATAGATAAGATTTTCTTTTGTAATAAATTCTCCTTTATTATTTTACTTGCCCTCACACAGAATATTGAAAACAGATGTTACAATTCTCTTTCTAAGGTTATACTGTTTCTAACAGTTGACCTGGAACTCAGCTTTTCTGGATGGAAGCCTTTTGCAACATGCTTACCTTAGATCTAAATTTGCATTAATTAATCAGTATGACTGGCTAAAACCTCACGCTTGGGCACTTGGGTACACAAGAAAACTATTCCACTCGCCAAATTTCTAAGAGACAGGTAATAACTCAAACTTTCTGCAAGCTTCCTCTCCAGGGTTTGATGTCTTCAGGCATCATCAAATGTCACTGTTTGGGAAAGAAAAAGAGGAGTAACTGTATTATGCAAGCATGTGCTTATTACAGTATTCAAATGTTATTCCATGTTACTAATAATGGGACACATCACAGCCTGTATTTTATTTTTTATTAATTCCTGAAAATATTCTCAGTTGCCCACAATAGAGTTAAGAGCTAGACTTGGGAAACGGAATTATAGTAGTTTGAATAGGAATAGCCCCCATAGATTAATGTGTCTTAATGTTTAGCCCATAGGGAGTGGCTCTATTAGGAGGTGTGGCCTTTTCAGAAGATGTGTGTCACTGTGGAGGTGGGCTTTTAGGTCATATACACTCAGGCTATACACAGTATAATAAAGAGTCTCCTTTCATTGCCTTCAGATAAGAGTTGCCATAGTGGTGATGTTATCTCTTCACAGCAATAAAATCCTAACCAAGACAGGGCTGTCTTCTTCATCATGTACAAGCTCAGTTACCTGTCTTTAGTTATTCAATACAAATAAGAAAAGATAATACAGGAAAAGCTGACGTGAACATTGACTTCATTGTGTGCATTCTTTCATTGTGACACATCTTCCAATGTTTCTTGGTTCCAGCTTCTGAAAGATTAATTTAAAACATTTTTCTCTGAAGTATGTTCTAACATTTTGGCATTTTTCTTTCACACAATTCATCCTATTTTCTCTTTCCATAAGTCTAAAATAAGGGAAGATGAAAAAGGGAAAAATGGACTTGCTAATGCCTGCTGGGTTTGTATTTGACATTCAAGGTTAAGTGGAAACTGTTCTGTCAATACCTTTGCTTTTGTATTCGTTCTAGATAGACTGTCAAATAACTGAGATATCCTATGCAAATTTTGTTAAAACCTTAAAAATCAGTCAAAAATAATACTTCACAAATAATCTACTTATAATGGATACAAAAGTAATCAAGATATTCTTTTCTATTCGCTAATTTCTAAGAACAGTTTCAGCTACAATAAAAGTTTCATAGAGGAGGCTGGAATGGTGGTTCAGAGATTAAGAACACTTTTTGCTCTTCCAGAGTGCTTACATTTAGTTCCCAGGACCAGTGCTGGGTGGCTCACAATTGCCTGTTACTGCAACTCCAGGAGATTCCTCATCTTCTTCTAGTCTCTGTGACTACACACACACACACACACACACACACACACACACACACACACACACAGAGAGAGAGAGAGAGAGAGAGAGAGAGAGAGACAGACAGAGAGAGACAGAGAGAGACAGAGAGAGACAGAGAGAGTAACAGAGAGAGAGAGAGAGAGAGAGAGAGAGAGAGAGAGAGAGAGAGAGAGAGAGAGAGGTAATACACTCCCATAATACACATACCCACATAAATACATGCTCTTTTTTTAAACCTTAAAATACCTGTCATGGTGTGTAGTTGTTTGGGGCATGGGAGATGAAATTTTAAAGTGATTTATATTCCTAGACTTACAGATAAAGTTTACATAGTTCTCATTTTGTGACTTAATTTTCATTTTTTATTTTGTAAATAACTTCATGATTTCTTCCTCCACACTATATAGATTTTGTGTAATAAACACACCATGAAAGAGAATACATGTAAACTCTATAGTTAAGTTCAACTGAAAGGTAAAGAAAATAATCAGTACTTCAACTTCTACTTCCTTGTGCATAATTGCTGTCAAGTTTAGAAGTATGGTGATCAATGTTTTCCTGGTGCTTTCCTCTCCACACTTTTTAGAAGGTAGTTCATTCTGTAGTCAACGTAGCTTTTAGCATCTCTTCCTTCTTCACCTCTTGAGTGCTGGTATTAGAGTTATGCACTGCCATACTTTGAATTGAACTCAGGGGTTCTTGAATGCTGGGCAAACCCAATAACAACTGAGTTATATCACCAGCCCAGAATTCTTTTAAGTTTTTATGTATTCTTTGAAAATATCATATAATGTAACATATTCTTTCTCCCTCCTCAACTCCCCTCAGATATTTTCCCAGCCCACCCGTTTACCCAATTCTCTCTCTTCTCTCTTCTCTCTTCTCTTCTCTTCTCTTCTCTTCTCTTCTCTTCTCTTCTCTTCTCTTCTCTTCTCTTCTCTTCTCTTCCTTCTTCTTTTTCTTCTTCTTCTTCTTCTTCTTCTTCTTCTTCTTCTTC
>NW_021620899.1:5585067-5612616 GCF_004785775.1 Grammomys surdaster | reverse complement strand
TCCTCCTCCTCCTCTTCTTCTTCTTCCTCTCTCTCTCTCTCTCTCTCTCTCTCTCTCTCTCTCTCTCTCTCCAGCCAAATACAACAAACACTAAATGGATTGTGATTTCTGTTGGCCAGCTAATCCTGAGGATGAAGTCTGCCCTATGTGTGGTTGGTATACCTAGTGATACTTCATTAAAGATAGATTTTTATTCTCTCAGCAGCTGTCAATTGTAGATATCTTTAGGGCTAGGTTTTGGACTCTGTGTGCACTTGTGGATCTCGGTGTTAATTTTCATCTACTGCAAGAAGCTTCTCTGACGAGATGAGAGTTAGTGATAGAGTGACCTCTGGGTATATAAATATGTCATTAGTTATCATTTAATGCTGTATTCATTTATCAAAATAATAGTAGTGAATTTTCCCTTAGGTTCAATGACCTGTCTAGTCTGGCCTCTTTAAATGTCAGGTATGGATACCATCTCATAGAGTGGGCTTTAAATCAAAAATGTTCAAGTGGTTGGTTATTCCACTAGCACCATGCCACTATTGTAGCAGCGGGCATATCCTGCTATGGTCATAGCTGCATGAAATGGATAATTAGATTCTTAGATTTGTTTCCTTTAAGAATCCTATGTATCATTAATTAGAGGTTATATTTGAATCTGAAGATATAGCAAAGAGAAATAATGAAGCAAAATATTACTCACATACTAACTATCTCTTATATAAGATGATGTCATATAGACATGAATTAATTAGAATCTTACATCCAGTATTAGGTTACTTCTTTGTGATACCTTGGTTTTTTGAAAGTTTGTCATTTTTATTCATTACAGGCATAAAATATATTTTAGTTCTCATAAGTCACTCTTCTTGCAAAATATAATGATAAAAGTATCCACAGTCTTGTTTCTATAAATAAGAACATTTTGACATTTAAGATTAATTGGCAGTTATACATCTAAAAACCATAAAGGAGCTGGGGTAAAGAGGTTTACTGAAAGTGTTTTTACATAATTTTAACTGTTGCTGCCTTATCTGGTGAACTGATGAACCCAGGTTCACAAAGTTACACCAAACTCACTATAGTGGAACATAAAAGACATTGTCATTAGTGTGATAGTATTTGGTCACTTAAATACCTCCACTATCCAATTAATTATACAGAAGACTCAACCTAATTTTAGGCTATGATAAAAAGTAAAGTTTCTTATGCATTTAAAATAAGGCCCTGTCAAACCAAGGTCAGAAAAGGGATTGATGACCAGTTTTTACTTTGAAAGAAGCCATTATTCCATATTTTATAACAGATTTTGCTATGTTGAACTTTGCCCATAATACGCAGGAATCCTTTCCCAGTTGGTATAAATTTTTTTCTTATCAAATCGACTTATTACTTTTTTTTTTTTAGTTTAAAAGCTATAGTGATGTTGTGTTGGGTAGTTTTTATTGAACTTAAATAATCTAGTCATTTGGAGAGATGCACTCTCAATTGAGAAAACACCTCCATAATATAGGCCTGTGGTAAATTTTCTCAATTAGGGATTGTGCTGCTAGTTCCCTTAGGCTAGTAATCATGGGTGGCATAAGAAAAAAGGCTATGCAAGGTGTGGAGAGCAACACTCCTCTAGTTTCTGTTCATAAGGTCCTGCTTCCAGATTCTTACCCTGTTTGAGTTCCCCCCTTCACTTTCTTATGTGACAGACTGTGATGAGAAAGTGAAAGCAAATGAATTCTTTCCTCCCAAGTTGTTTATGATCATGGTGCTTTATCACCAATAGGAATAGGAACACTTTTGTGATCAGGTTACCTCACTCAGGATAATATTTTCTAATTCTATCCATTTGCCTAAGAGTTTGACAAATTCATTGTTTTTTATAGCTGAGTAGTAATTCCATTGTGTAAATGTAGCACATTTTCTGAAGCATATGACGAAAGGACAGGCAGGGAGGAAAAAGAGAAAGAAGTGTCCCAATACGACCTTCAGTAATCTAACTTCTTTCCAATAAGACCCACCATCTAAAAGTCACATGTCTGTCCAGTAGAGCTATTGGCTGCTAACCTACTCTTTAACATAGTGATGTACTTATCCAAATAACATGGGTAGCAATGTCACAAAAAACATATTTTTAAACTTAAAATATTAGTTAAAGTGATACAAATTTCCATGAAAAGAATGGTTGAAAATCAGTTAATCACAGTTAATTGTTAAATTATTTCCACCATTGAATCTGTACTGATACTAACATGTCTTAGAACTCTGTGATGATTCAAATTCCTTGTTAACATTGGTGAGCACAGTGACAACATCCACTTCTGTTAGCACCTCACACAAAACTGAGTGTGTCTAGAACTTCCTTAGCAAAATTCCAAACTCTGGGTAGCTTAAATAATACTTTATTTTGCACATTTAAAACTGGACTTGTCTTCAGGTTTCAAATGGTCACTTTCTCTCCATGTCCCCTGAGAGTCTCTTCTCGATATACCTGCACTCTAGTGTGCAAACTTCTCTCATCCATCATTCTGTTCAGGCAAATATCTAAGCTCGTGGTCTTCATAATGTTATTAAGTGGTGAAATTATGACCTTTATTCATAGCTTAGAATTAAATTTCATAATTTGAAATGATGAACAATCTAGACACTTAGAC
Source organism: Grammomys surdaster (assembly GCF_004785775.1). NCBI lineage: Eukaryota > Metazoa > Chordata > Mammalia > Rodentia > Muridae > Grammomys > Grammomys surdaster. The sequence goes on along the minus strand of NW_021620899.1, from coordinate 5,609,983 downwards.
TCCATTTTTACACTCAAAGTTTGAAGAAAATTACCAATTTCATAACACTGAATCTTTTGTCTACAAACAGATCAATGTCTCTATTTAATTGAATTTTTAAAATATTTTATACTAGCACAATGTCACTCTTCTATTTTATAAAGAAATTTTTGTTAACATGAGAAATGACTTTTATCTCAACCTTTGTCATTTATAGTACTCTTCACCTTTGTGGCATAGATACAAATTTCTATAATCAGACTTCTTTCTGATATTTCTCTTTAACATTCCATATGATTTATTTCTACCAGCAAGAAAACTTTCCTGTTCTTTATATGAAGAATGTACTTACTTCATCGTAAGTTTTGAGTGGTGTGTTTTCTGGTTGCAGGGTTATAGACTGGCAGTTTCCCATGAGTGACAATCCCTGGGCTTGTGTAACTTCTGAGACATCATCATTTATAACAGTTATTGTGTCTCAGGATTTCTTCAAGATGCTGTCTCTATCCTTTCATTATTTTGTCTGATATTTCTAGATGTCTCTTTTCATCCCCTCTCATCTTTTCTTCTTCTCCTTCTCCTTCTCCTCCTCCTCCTCCTTCTCCTCCTCCTCCTCCTTCTTCTCCTCTTCCTCTTCCTCCTTCTTCTCCTCTTCCTCCTCTTCCTCCTCCTCCTCTTCCTCCTCCTCCTCTTCCTTCTCTTCCTCCTCCTCCGTCTCCGCCTCCTCCTCATCCTTACTATTGTGTGAGGTTCCTAATATTATTTTGTGTTTTGTTTTCTAGTTGAATTAATTTTTAAAAGGCACCTGTTACTAAATCTTGACATAGAATCCCAACTATCACCTCTCCATTTTATGAAACTATCCTTTAACATATGCTGAATTTCAAGGAGTTCCTCCTATGTTGTTTACTTTCCTGCTTAGATTATTTCTATTAACTGTGTGTATGATGCAACTTATATATTTAAATAACTGAAAGACAAACTCCCTTCACTTTCTCCCCTTAATACATGCAAATGCCTCTGAAGAATTAGAATCTGATGTTTCTTCTCTGTTACTTTTGATGTGAGTGTAAGATCACGCAGCTTGAAACCATTCACTTCTCTACCCCACACTAAAGCTTATATCTAGTCTAAGGTTGAAAGGATAACCTGGTAAAATGATTACCGAATGAGGTTTTGAACTGTATCAGGCAAAACAGCTAAGATTAGAATGAAAACTGGCTAGTCTGAGTTGTAATTTCAAAATTATAAAACATTTTAGTGACAAAGTATAATTTCTTTTCCTTGTAAATAACAAGGACTGTGATGATCTGATGAACATTGCAGTTTATAATAACAGTAAATATAAACAATATGAAAATATCTCTGACTTATAGTGGTCACCGACATTGTAATTCCTGCTAATACTGTTGTGGTCGACTACTTGCATTTATAATTGCATGCTAAATTCCAGTTAGAATAAAGTAATCTTTTTCCAGAATACAAAAGTAATTCTGCTTCTGAACTCTGTCTTAGCAACATCTGTTCTAGATGGAGCATACCTGACAGAATGTCAGCCAGAATATTAATCCCAGAGCGAGTACTTCTTTGGACATTATAATATACTAGAATTTTTATTGGAAATATACTTTATGTGTATGCATGAGTGAAAGGTCATATTTGAGTGTTATGTTCCACTGCAGAGTGATGTGCTACCCAGAAAACAATAGTATCCAGCATCTATAGGGAAAGTAACCCAACCAAAGTTCTTAAGTATATATTGGTAGTGGCTACTGACTAAAGAAACAAGTGATATAATCCTTTTCAATTCAATTTCATAAATTAATTATAATTTTGAATTAAATAACACACCAAGTTTTCAAATGTTAGAAAAAATGTTAAAACACATTATCTTAAGGCTACAAATGCTTTCATAATTTCTTCACATTTTTTAAAGCATGGCATTTGTGAGTATAATTTCCATACTACAATTTTATTTCCTACATTTTAACATACATTATTTAACATACATTGTTTATAAACAAAAGTAAATGGAAATCAAAAGGGAAAAGAATCTAAAACTTCTGGAAACTTAAAAACTAAACTACTAACTTGGTTATATTTTTTGAAAGGAGCAATGGAAAGAATTGGAAGCTCTTTTCCTGATATGCCCAAATCTGACTCCTTCATTAGAGTATCTGTTTGCTATACTTTCAGATGATCTTTGAGAGAAATCTGGGCAGTTACTGCTTGAGTAAAATCAAGCTAATGTTTGAGGGGCTCGAGCAGGAACTGAAGGAGAAACCATGAGGGAACACTGTTTACTAACTAGCATGTTTCATGGTCAAATAGTTATGAGATCCAGGACCAGCTGCCTAGTAAAGGCAGACTTCACACTGGGTTGGCCCCTCCTACATGAATCAACAAGACAATCCCCCAAAGATAGAGGCACAAGCCAGTCAGATTTGGGCAATCTCTCAGTTGAGACTACTTCTTCTAAAAACAGCTTTTAAAATTGTAATGGAAAAAAACTCCACAACCTCAACTAGGTAGAAGGAACCCAAATACTTGCTAAACAGCTAATATACTCCAAAGTGTTACACATAAGGACTTCATTTTTAGAATCCAAAATGTGCTTTTTAAACAACTACATTGGTATTAAGTAACAGAGGTGAGGTTAAATTACTACACTACTGTTGATAACATTTCCATGCAACTCTAAAGTCAGATAAGATCAAATGATGAGTACTTGACAGTCAGCTACTGTATTTTACCAAATCTATTACACTATACAAGAGGATAGTCATGGAAACAGAACTTCTCAGTGTATCCTCAAGTTGCTATGGAAACAGTGAGCTCCATATGGTTCTCCAGAGTCTTCTTTCTCTACATTATGCTGCCATTCACCAGAGAATATCTCTGCTAATATATGCACTGCAGTCTATAGAGGATCAAAATAATTATGTTTCAGTTACCAGGCTCTTCCAGAAGGTGCGGTTCTACTTAAGACTTTTGCCAATAGGGATACAACATGGAAGTGATATTCATTACTACTTATCTCATAGATTTGATAAATATAATTCATTTTATAATAAAATTTGAACGTAGCAGCTAGATTGCAAGTATTACTTGTATATTTTGCTAAAATATACAATTATTTTGTTGAGAGACAGCACTTTACAGCCTTCAGCATGGCAGATGTAAATTCTAAAACTGCATGATTCCATAAAGAGACAAAACTGACATATCTACATATACAGATTGTGTTGGAGACAGATATCACATAAAAAATTCCAAGTAATGTACTCAATGTAGTTATGATGAATAATATTGTAGTGTATGCATTTCCCATTTAAATTTAGAAGTAATTGCATGTTAGTTTTCATCCACTAAGAAAAACCTCACTCAATAATTGGTCCTTTCTTATTGCAGTATTCTAAACTCTGTTTTAATGATTTTGCTTGATGTGGGAGAATACAAATTTTTTTAAAAAAAATAGAAAGATATGTTGGCTTTGTTACAAGTTGTCTTTTTTCTGAGAACTGAATATAATTTTCAATAAAATTGAATGTCTGAAAAAGCATAATGAATAGTCTAGGAATAAAATTGATCTATCAATAAGAGTGCCTGTCTATCAAGTAAATGTTTTCAATTAATAAAGCATCGATTTTATTAGTATTTCCTTAGACTTGACCTAATGTCATCTTTTCTGTGATAGAAAAATTACAGTTATAATTTGTAGAAATTAGATCATTTGTTTATATTGGCTTGAACTAGATTAGCTATTAGGGAAGTACCTGTTCCCTTCCAACCTTGACAGTTAAGACACATTCACTTTATTTGGCTGTCATCTATCCCAGGGCTTCCTGTGACTGACACTTTCTCAGACTTCACTTCTTTCCACTGACAGTACTAATAATTCTTGGCCAGGACTTGGTCAGTCCCTCCACCATTCCCTCAGCCCCTATAGCCTACACTCCTTCAGGCCGGCCTCCAGACATGAGGCCTACAAACTCGCCTTTTCTGGTGATTCTTTCTTTGCTACCCCCATCTAACCTCCATCACTATGTTGCTGTTTTCATAATTCACAGGACCAGCTCTGGGCCCAGGCTTCTGACTTTACCTGATAAGTGTAGCTTTCCCGTCCCTCAAAAAAAGGGTCTAATTGAAACATATAGAGACCATTATAGAAAACCACAACCGATCAAAATGCAGAAGGAAAAAAACAGATAATTGGGTGTCAGTCAGAACAGATAACTCTACAGCACAACTCCTACATGTAAGGCTCCGGGACCATCACAAAGAGGAGTCAAAGGTTATAAAGTCTAGAGGGCTCTTCACTGAGGTTGTTCTCAAGAAATGGCAGTGAAATTTTACCAACAATACCATGACAATATGGCTGCCTAAACAGGACCTAAACAAGGAGACGATAACCAATAGACATCCGTATATGGAAGAGAGAGTCTCATAGGGCCTCACTCATAGACAAAGAATAATAGTCAACTAAGGAATGGTAAAAGCAGGAGAATTAGTCTTCCCTAGGGAAAAGACCCTTACTTGGTGATATAAAACTGTCAGTTCTGAAATCATATACACAAATGCAACACTAAACAGACTCAAAATGTTGTATTTATATATCAACATGTATTGTGTAATAAATATGAAAGAGTAACAATTAATTACAATTACAAGTACAATCACAATTCCCCCAAAAAGAGGATATGAATCTCAGATGGAGCAAGAGAATGGATGGGAGAGATTGAAGGAAAGAAAGAGAAGGGGGAAATTATATAATTGTATATAGTCTTTCAAATTTTTGTGACAAGTTTTATTTATTTTAATTTCTTATGACTTTAATTTTATGAAGTTATAATATAATTATATCATTTTCCCTTCCTTTTCCTTCCTACAAATACTCTCATATACTCCTCTTTGATGTTTTTCAATTTCATGGCCTCTTTTTTCATTAATCTTTGTTACAAGGCCTCTATTCTACGCAAAGAAATAAATACATATCAAATATCTGTGTGAATGTATGTGATACACACACACATTTACATGTTTGGAAGAAGCAAACCCTTATCATTAATCAAGAGAATATGCTCAGAAGAATGAGCATACAAACTCAGGAAGTACACTTTGTTTTTATTCTAATTCTAGTGGTAACTATTTTTTTCTCCATTGAATGGGGTCTAACACTGTCTTAATCAGGTGGCTTGTCTTAAAAGAGTAGCACACAGGAAATGAAGGAAAAGGAGAAAGTGGTCGTTGCTACAAGTCATCAAACTCATGGAGTGCAGCAGGGGGTCTTCATGTAAACAAATGTTTTACTGGACTGAGAGAATTAGATCATTTCCAGAAAAGGCTTAAAATGTAGGGGCGATTCCAGCATGTGGTTTTAGCCTGCAAAATCCCTGCCCTAAACATTCAGTGCCACACTTGGTTCTTGAATACCTGAATGTAATCCCAGACAGCTGAAATAAAGACTTTCAATTGGCTATAAACTGTGGTCTTCTCCAATGGAATAGCTATAACAGCAGTTACTTATACTGTACACACACACACACACACACACACACACACACAGAGAGAGAGAGAGAGAGAGAGAGAGAGAGAGAGAGAGAGAGAGAGAGAGAGAATTTCACAGCAAACTCCATGATCCTCTGCCTCCTATAATCTTTCCATCCCTGTCTCCCACAATGTTCCCTGAACCTTACATGTGCAAATTTTTTTTAGATATATCCACTGAAACTGGGACCCAGTGCTCTGCATATTGACTGGTTGTGGCTTTCTGTAGTAGCTTGCATTTGTTTCAAAGAAAAGTTTCCTTGATGAGAGGTGAAGACTATATTTATCTGAGGGTATATAAGGACCAGTGTTACAGATTGTTGTTAAGGATTATGTTGTTTTATTAAATTATTTGGTACAGATTTCCCTTGAGTAACCGTGACTTCACTAGCACACAATAATTAGTTATCTAGGTTCCAGGCATGGTCTCACTGTTGTTAAGTGGGTCTTAAGTTCAGTTCAGGAGCCATTATTTAACTCCAACATATGGATGCCACTATTGTACCCTTAGGGTTATTATTGTGCCATGCTGGTCATTACTGTGATTCATAGGCATCATAGCTAGGCAGGACTGTTGGTTGTCTAACCCTTTTGGATGGTGCCTTCTAGTACTATGAAAGCCAGTCAGCTCTCAGGGGTCCTTTTAAACAAACAAATAATATGTCAAAAGAGTGGAAAGTAATGAAAGTAACTCTACCAAGAATAGTGATATGAAGTTCTACATAGAATTTCTCCTGCTCTTGTTTATATATTATGTAATTTATTTATAAAAGAACCATTGATGCAGATATGGTTTATTTGTGGTTGGTTTCACAGAAAACTACTTTGAGGAATTAACAATAAAATGTATCATTAAGAACAACGGCTAAAACTAATATTATTAAAATACTCAAGATTTAAAATTAGGAAAAAAAAGTTAAGAATTTTAAAATGAAACCAATTCCAAGTAATAAAAATGCTGTTTTTTAATAGTTACTAATCTAATGACAAAAGCTAAGAGCTGTGTGGTACATAATCTAAAGTAGAGCCTGAAATTTTACTTTCAAATCGAATCAGTATGCGTGATCATGGTTCAAAGAGCAGGACTTAGTGATCAGGTTAACCTAGGCATTGCTGACTGTTACATCGATTTGCACAATGACTGAAAGTCCAAATTCTATTTAGTCACATTCAAATACAGCAAAATTACACTAACTCACACTACTATATTGGATAAAATACATACATAATAAAGAAAAAATGTTAAATGTTGTATTAATACTTAATTAAGGTTGGCCTCTAGTTGTGAGCATGTATTGTGGTATAAAATGATATAAGTTATTGCAAATTCACAATTGTGAATTTTTAGAGTAGAGCTGAAAAAAATGGCTTAGCAGAACAAGTACTTGTTGTATAAGCATGAAAACCAGAGTTCAGACTCCCTAGTCAGGCAGACATGATAGCTATCTACAATACCAGCACAATGGAGATGGAGACAGGGCATCCCCAGTGCAAGATGGCTAGCTACATGAACCAGAACTGGTGAGCTCCAGGTTCAGCATGAGACCTTTCCTTGAGAAATAAGGTGGAGAGAATAGAAAAATAGATCTGATATCAACTTTGAGCATAAAACATATGCGCACAACATGAACATGCATCATCACATATGTGTAAATACAAAAACATATGTATGCATTCTATCTATCTATCTCACATATCACTTGTTTCAAAGTCTATAATCATGCTATAATCATATATCCTAAAAAATATTTAAAAATAAAAATCAATTACTGGATTTATAATTTGAAGTTTTATTGAAGAGGTAATAAATATTATTATTATTATTCCATAAATATTATATGGAAATTAATAATGGCATATCATGTATGCAGTGTGTATTTGTGCATGTGTGTGTGTGTGTGTGTGTGTAGTATATACACATGAACATGTGCAGGCAATAAGAAGGACACTAATATTCTATTACTCTCCACTTTTTTAACTTGAGATAAAGTTTAGGCTGATGTCCAGCAAGCCTCAGTGTCCCATCTGCCTGTGCGACCCACACTGGTAGGCTTATAGGTACAAACACATTCATGTTTGGCTTTCTATGTGGGTATTATAGCTCAATCCCATGCTTATACAACAACAGACCATACCAACTCTACTTGATAACCAGTAGCAAGGATGCTTACGCACTGAAGGCCTAAAATCAGCCATAGGCCTAAAATCAGCAATAGGCCTGTCATACATGTACACTAACACCAAATCTTGGGTCTCTGTGGAAATACACTGAAACAGATGGCTATAACCTATTGTAAACAGGCAGCTTTCATGGAAATTTACAAGCCTGAGTAGTCATAGACCTTGTAAATAGGTAGCCTTGGCAGACAATACCAACTTAGATAAGGACAAGTGAATCATAGGCAGAGTCATAGTGACCTGTCCCCTGAACCTTCACCCAGCCGATACCCTGTTCTGAAAGATATCTGTATCCCTCCTGAACACCCACACTCCAGTGTCATTCCCTTCCACACATCCTGGCTTTCTGTGTTTATAACCCCTGTGTGAATGAATTACGATATGAAAAAAAAAATTATTAAAAAAAAAACCTCACCAAAAAAAAAAAAATCTAAATCGGTAAACAAGCATTTGCTATAAAATAAAAAAAAAATGGCATCATCATTATTAGTTAAGAAAAAATATAGACTACTTACTTATTTTAACACACTAAAAATTATTATCTGATAATTTTTCAAGGCAGATTCTTTTTAATTAAGTGTAGCATTACATAATGAGGTACAGTGTCATTGAAGCTATGAGAAGTGATTAAGGTAAGACACACATTCTACTCTGCAAATACTGGCAAAGCCAAAGGAAAGTCACACTGTTTGTTAATAGTTACTTATTTTGTCATCTTGTATATTTTGCTAACCAGATCTTAAAGGATGATGTTTATTTTTCCATTCAACCATTTCAAGTAAATTCACATTTCCTATTATTTTTGTGATGTTGTTTAATTCTCTTTTTTTCCTAAGGAACTCAAAAGTCCTTGTAGTATTCATTTGGCTCAGGGCACCTTTCACACATATTTATTAACAAATTTCTCACACATCTCTTGCCACTAAACTGCCATCTTGGCAAACAAAATGACTTCCTGGAGCTACCCATTTAGACTGGATAACTTACATATATATTTTATAATAAAACTAATCAAATCATGACAATAAGTTAACATTCATTCAGTGCCTCCTCATATAAAAGATCAGAATAAAGGAATTACTAGCTTATCTTTTATAAGAAATGCTTTAAAATGATTCGTGTGGTTTTAAGAAAGTAGTAAAAAGATGGAAGACATGAAAATTGTGATCTGTACAGGGAACTTCTTTCATTGGCTGTCTTTAAATAATGATTATGGCAAGTCAAGAAATATTAAGGTTATACAACCATCAAAAAGACATGATATCCAGAGAAGAAGGAGGAGGGGTGAGGGGATAGGGGGTTCCTGGGTGGGTGGGGGATGGGGTAAGGGGACAACATATGAAATGTAAATAAAGCATCCAATAAAAAAATTTTAAAAAAAGACATGATATAATTCTAATACTTGCAATTTAAACTTCAAAACATAAAAAGTTGCTTTTACCACTTTACAATACATCTCATGGAAAACAACAAACCTATTTTATTAAAACCTTGAGCTTCAGATCAAGGAGAACATTTTGAGACGTAGAGTACCCTATAATGACCTATCACGTCTTACGTGGAAGCAAAGGCATGATCAGAAACTGAAAGAAAAATGCCTCAGTTCATTAAGGAAACAAACAAATATTCTCAAACTTTATGTTTATTTAAAATTTAGTTACCCTGTATTTTTTTCAAATCTTTCACTTAATAAGAATAGAGATGTAACATATTCAAAATATTTAGATTTTCTTCTTGAAGAGTCTTCATGTTTAGACCACCTTAATTTCTCTCTTCCCTGTGAATGAGTTAGTGGACAGAGAGTGGTACCCATGTCAGTTAACCAGCACATAAGTAACTTAGAAACTCATTTAAAGTCTCCAGCATTGGCAACATCAAAACAGGTGTTATGCTCCTGCCTGATGACAACACAGGTCTTGTGGTGTCAAACATGATCAAAACATTTATTTTCAGATGTACCTCACGGTTTAGTCACGCTGGAAGTGTTTCTTACCTTTTGAACTTGTAGAATGCTGAGCTCCACAAAATGGAGACCCTATTTCAGTTTCGAAGCCCTTAGGGAGTGAAATCAGTTCATCAATTGATTCCCAGAGTTGGCATGAAAAAACTGGTATTTCATTAAAATGTATTGACAACTGAAAGTGATTTGTGGAGGGCTGACTCCTCTCACCCTCCTGCCTACTTGTACCACAGAATTCCCCATGGCTTAACCGAATGATAGAATAGTTTACCATGTCTTTCCTTTTGGTTTCCTACAGTGAAAGAGTTAAAAGTCACAAGCTACCTAAATTGTATTTATTTGTTATTTACACATCAGTTACTGTAATTTTTTTTCCCTTGGAAACATAAGTCACAAAATACCTTGGGGGAGGTATCTCCCTTTTTGTGTGTGGCATTCACTCAAAATGGATTAAAAGTGCAGAATAACACCCCGTAAGCACTTGGCATAGCTGCATGTTCTATACTCACAGACTCAAACAAACTTAAATTTGAAATATATGCAAAGTGATATCTCTTTCTTGGGCTGTACAGACCTTATATCTCATTATCCCCGAAACAATCAAATATGATTATTTACATAACATTTACATTATAAATATTATAAACACTAAATAGTGTTTGTAGTCTTCTAGATATAACTAAAAGTAGATGAGAGTGTGTGTGGAGGCTGTATGCAGATATTACACCATTTTAAATTAAATCCTGAAATTTCAGTATCAATAGGAATCCTTGAAACAGCGTCTCATGGATACTCAGTGACAGCTGCACTTCAGAAGCTACTGTTGTAAACTCCAATCAATAGATACAAAAATGAATTCCAAAATCATTAGCACTCTGAAAAAATCCATACCTCCGAAGTGTCTAATTATTCTTAAGACACACCCACACAGCCATAGCTAACATCATATATGTACCTTGGTAGACTTGTATGAGATTAAGTTTTTTTCTTACCTTCTTTCATAGAGAATAAGATTGCTGAGGCAAAATTGTATCATCTTTGTGAATGCACCTGTGACAGAAGCTTTGAAGTGCCTCCGGCATAGGATTTCTAGTAAATGTGAAAGTAACTTTAATTGAATGGTTGGAAAGTCCTACAAAAATAATTGGTATTTTCTCTCTCACAACCTCTCCTATCCTTCCCTAAACATATTTCTAACTAGTAAAGTAAATTCCATTTTGGCTTTTCCTTAATGTTAAAGAAACTGCATTCAAGTATCTACAGTTGGATACATTTGTACTGGGAGTATCTTCTAGACTTGAGTGACCAAAAGTCTTTATTGACATTTAATCTTATCAAGTGCTTTTGAAGATTAGATATAAAATTAATCATGGTTTCACTTCAAATTTGAGAAAATTGTCTCATAGATGTACCATATGAGTAATATGGGTAATATTCATGCAACAAGAAAATCTGAATACTATGTCATATTTGACAATAATTTAAATTATTTTTACATAAACTATTTGACATAGTTCTGGGAAACTTACAATTTTTCAGTAGATATTGTCTAGTAGTTTCATTTTTGTATGTTTTCATAGTATAATATGGGTGCAAATTATGTTTAGTAATGACAGATTTGAAGCTTTCCTCACTCCTAAGTACCTGAGAATAGTGTATTTATATCAACTATCTTTTCACTATATTTAAAATTAATGATTCACAAAATAATATTTCTGCCATTTCTAATGTGTAGTTTAAGAAACTTTCCCAATTTTCTGTATTTCTTCATGTACTGGTCACTTCTGTCTTTTCCTAAATGAATCTTAGCATTTTAATTTTACCTTGTATTTGTGTTACACTAATATTTCAGAGATACATCACTGAAAGTTTTATATTGTAATCACTTTCTGTGTCTATGGTAATTTGTAAATAGGCTAATTCAAAGCTTGGGCTTCCTAAACATTCATTGTATAGTAATGACTTATACTAATCGTTTTCGGTCTGTGTCTTGTTAACTAAGTTTACTTTCTAACCAATCTACTAATTTGCTCTAAATTATATATTCCCTTTCTCATTTTCAACATTGTATTTAATTGTAATGATTAAATCTACTGTCAGTGTTTTAAAATAATTCAACATATTGCTATTAATTATATTCACCATGCTGTAAAAATGGATAGTTTGATCTTTTTTGAATATTTCTTACCTACCTGGAGTTTAGTATCCACTGATCAACATTTCCCAGGTGCTTCTCTTCACCATGGCCCAAGAACCACCTCTCCATTTTGGTTCTAAAACATGAACTTATTTTCTATTTCACATGGTCATGCAATGTTTGCGTTTCTGCATCTGTCTTGCTTCCTTTTGCATAACAACCCCAACTTGTTTACAAATTGCCATATTTCTTTCTCTTTAAAGGCTAAATAGCAGTCCAGTGTGTATAAATGGCACATTGTTTCCAAAGTGTGGCTATTGAGAACTCCACCAAGAGGCAAGGCTGTGAAAACACTTGTTCTTTATGCTGATTTCATTTGAGTATGCACTCAGAAGCAACATTCATAAACTGTTATGTATCTTCTACATCGGTATCTTCTGTTCCTTCCCTCCCTCCCTCCCTCCCTCCCTCCCTCCCTCCCTCCTTCCCTCCCTCCCTCCCTCTCTCCTTCATCATCCTCACCAACCATGGCAATGTTTTGTCTGTTGTCTTTCTCTTTAAAAAAAAGCAGAAAAACAAACAAACAAACAAACAAACAAAAACCAGGTTCAGCGCTTTATTGGTCATGCTAACAAAAGTAGTTTAGTCAAAAAGAACAAAGCCCATGTCATCATCCAACTCCTCAGATTCTTCTTTCTTTGCTTCCACTTTTCTCCCTTCAGCGGGTAGCAGTAAGGGCATTGATCTTGTCCTCCATGACTGTCACCTCACCAAGGTAGTGCAGGATAAAGACAGAGTAGATGCAGGCGAGCTCAGAAACAGAGGTCATGTTGTGGACTGCCAGCATGGTGTGAGTCGGGCGGTGAAGTGAGACTCTCATCCCAATGTGACCTTATCTTCTTCAAAAGGACTTTGCACCTTGGAGGCAGCTGAGGAAAAGCACGTTTTGTCTTTTTAGGCCAGCCATTCTAATCATTGCAAGAAGACATCTCAGGGAGGTGTTTATGTGATCTCCCTGGGGGGAAAGTGCTAATTTCATAGTTTTGTGTTTTCTTCTTTCTTAGTTTTAACTCATTTTTAGGTGTGCATTAAACCACTACTTCCATTATTTCTTTTTCTGTACTTAAACTACTGCTTTAAATGTGTTCTTTGACTGTACTTTGCTAGCAGCCCATAATTTAATCAAGAAATCATTAATGTTCACTAATGTCTAGGTACTTTAACTCATTTGAGTAGTTAAAAGTTTGAAAAATTATATTTGGTTATTTATTTTAATTTCCAAATGTCTGAGAAACACATGTTCATTTCTTCTCTTGCTATGGATATGCAATTTGTATTGCACTGTCAGAAGACAAAGCTATATTCTTTCTGACTTAATATTTTATCTAGGTTTCTTCTGTGGCCTAATATATGTTAATTTTTTAATAAATGTTTCAATGTGCTTAAAATTATTTAGGTTCATTTTGAAGAACAATGAATATTAAACAATTTCTTAGTGAATTATACTCGCTGTGACTTTTCAAATTCACTTTTTATTTTGTCCTCTTACTCGGATCCCAAGTTACTGGCATAATATACATCTCTACAAATGAAATAGACTTATAATTATTGGTGAAATTTACATAAAAATTTAAATTTAAAGACAAAAGTTAATGATGTATCAGGAAAATTATGAATAAAAAAGAAAACATTAAATTCCCCACCTTTCAGATGAGACAGTCAGTCTATGTTACACTGTTTTTAAAGATGTAAAATGAAAATGTCCAATTAATGCTGATAGCTGCTAGTACAGATAAAAATACTTTGCAAGCTACTTTAAAGTTGCCAAGATGTGATGAAGGAGCTGAGATTCCCCAAAGGAAATAGAAATTTGATATCAGCACAAAACATCAAGAGACCTTAAAAAAACTAGGGCCATTATTTAAAAAAAAAAAACACCAATACAAGTGAATTAAGACATCCATAGTAGAATTTATTGAGATAACCTAACCAACAAAACACATTGTATCAAATGGCTATGTAGGTGTGTACCTGTATTTTCAAATGTTAATTGCTGTGCAGGAAGAGCCAAATGCTAGCAGGATATTTGATATTGTCATAGAATACCATAGAAGGGAATAGAATGTTTGTCCTTCCTCACCTGTCCAAAAGATGATTGTCTGAGATTATCATGCTATAAAGCAAGCATTCTTGGTGAAGGTAGCTCTCAGCGGCAAGAGGCAACAAAGGGAGATGGGCCAAGTGTTGTCCTGCTGCTGTTTAGTGCTGATTGGATGAATAAGTAATGTAATTTTTTTTTTTTTTTTTTGGAATAAGGAACTGGCACCTAAGGCTGGGGCAGAAGGACAGGGCAGACAAAGGGGAAGAAGAGAGAAACAGGTTGGAAGGAACCAGGATGGTTCAATTCACCTGTTCTAGCCCAAACTCCTCTCCAAACTAACTGATTCAGTCTGGCTTCTCTTGGCTTCTGATTGAATCTCTGCTTGGCTTCAAACTAACACTGGCAATTTGTTCTAATCTTCTATTTTTTTCTCATTCTCTTGCTTTAATGAGCAACTTTTTCTTCCTCTCTCTCTCTCTCTTTCTCTCTCTCTCTCTCTCTCTCTCTCTCTCACACACACACACACACACACATCTCTTAAGTCACCTCTCTTTCCTACCCATTCTCATGCGAGTTAGGTATATTCTATCTCTGACTTATTTTGTGAAATCTTTCTGTGACTTGTCACTTTGTCTCTCCCTTAGTAAGACATCATTTTCAAACATGGCTGTTTCTTTCTACAAATCAACCTTACCTACAATTTTTGAAATGAAATATGTGTACTAAGGGCATGTCTATTATTCCAGCCAGAGGGACTAAATGTGTGTGGTGTGTCTGAATTCCTGCCAGATCACTCAGATCTGTCTTTAGATGTGATCTACTCCCAGAGCAGCCATGTTGTTAGATTAGAATTCCTCTACATAGAATGAATAAAAACAGACAAACAAACAAATAAAAACAATACTAAGGATGATTGAAATTATGGAGCAAATAGATCTCTCTTGAAACCCTAAGAGAAATATGCATCAGAGAAGTTTGTTGATCAGATTTTGGCTAATTTCAAATCAGAAAGTTGTATTTTATTTCAGTTTAGGACATTTCAGCCAACGCAGAATTAATCTTGTTGCATTGTTTCTGTGGTAAAGCAGAAAAGTGTGGCAGGGTCCATGTGATAGAGTAAAGGTGCTATGCTCTTCCTAAGAGGCTAAAAGGAAGAACAAGGTATCAAGGGTCACAATCTCCTGTGTGCATACACTACAAACACCTGATGTCTTTCTCCTTATCATTGGATCCCTTGCCAGGGGACTAAGCCTGCTACAAAGGGAGACCTTTAAAATTCAAACTACAGTATGAATCAACTTTGGAAAATATTCATCAGTGTCTACCAACACCCATTCTACCAAAAGATAGAGGCTGGCCATTGTAAATCTGAAAAAAAGAAAGGCCAGCTGCTTCAGAATCTAAAGCTTTTTGAACACCCTGATAGAATACCACAAGTGTATGTAATGAAAGTAATTTTAAATGTCAAGAACTTGAGTGATAATGAGGGCCACATGAGAGTAGTTGAGAGAAAAGAGTGAGCTAAATTATATATAAGTACAGTGTTCATGTATATAATTACAAATAAATGAATAATAAAAATTCCAAATCTTTTTTCCATTGGTATAATTGACATCTTTGTCAAAGTGTCTGAAAGAATATGGTTTTATTTCTGGGTCTTCAATTCTATTCCATTGATCATCATGTCTGTCTCTGTACCAATACCATACAGTTTTTATCACTATTGATCTATAGTAAAGCTTGGGGTCAGAGATAGTGATTCCCCAACCCGATTTTTTATTGTTAAGAATTAGTTTTGCTATTCTGGACTTTTTGCCTTTCCTGATGAATTTGAGAATTGCTCTTTCCAAGTCTTTGAAGAATTGTGTTGGGATTTTGATGGGGATTGCTTTGAATCTGTAGATTGCCTTTTGGTAGGATAGCCATTTTTTTTTTTTACTATATTAATTCTGTCAATCCATGAGCATGGGAATGCAAACTATTACAACCACTCTGGAAATCAATCTTGAGGTTCCTCAGAAAATTGGAAATAAATCTACCTGAGGACCCAGCAATGCCACTCTTGGGAATATATCCAAAAGATACCCCACTATGCCACAGGGGCACCTGTTCCACTATGTTCATAGATGCCTTATTTGTGATAAGCTGGAAACAACCCATATAATAGAATAATGGATACAGAAAATGTGGTTCATTTACACAATGAAATACTACTCAGCTATTAAGAATGAGGACGTCTTGAGTTTTGCAGGCAAATGGATGGAACTAGAAAATATCATCCTGAGTGAGGTAACTGAGAACCAAAAGGACATGCATGGTATGGTATGCACTCACTAATTAGTGGATATTAATCAAAAAATGTACAGAATACCCAAGATGTAGTCCACAGAACTCAAAAAGGTCAAAAAGCTGAAGGACTCAAGTGAGTGTACCTCAGTCCCATTTGGAGAAAGAATAAAACATTCACAAATGAGGAGGGAGTGAGGGACCTGGAAGGGAACGTGGACAGAGGTTGAGGGGAGAGGGGAATCTGATCTGATATTGAGTGAAGGAAAAGGACTGAAGCCCTGAGGGCCAGCAGAAAGAATGGAAATGGGTAACTTAAGAGATAGGAGATAGTGGGGACTCTCCAGAATGCAACAGAGACCTGGAGGTGAAAGGCTCTCAGAACTCAAAAGGAGGGACCTTAGATGAAATGCTTGACAGTAGGGAGAGGGAACTTATAGAGCCCTCCTCCAGCAGGAAGACAGGGCATCAAGTGAGGGAGGTGGTTGACATCCCACAGTCAAAATTCTGACCCAGATTTGTTCCTGTCTGAAAGAACTGTAGGAATGGAAACAGAGAGGACCCTGGGGAAAAGAAGGTCCAGCGACAGACCCAAAGCAGGATCCAGCTCAAGGAGAGGGTCCAAGGTCTGACACTATTACTGAGGCTATGGAGTGCTCCCAGAAAGGCAACTATTACGATTGCCCTCCAGAAGACCCAATAAGCAGCTGAAAGAGGAAGATGCAGATATTTGCACCCAACTAATGCAAAGAAATTGCTGACCCTTGTGGTTAAATTAGGGAAAGGCTGAAAGAAACTGAGGAGGAGAGTGACTCTGTAAGAGGACCAGCAGTCTCAACTAATCTGAACCCCCGAGATCTCTCAAACACTGGACCACCAAAGGCAGCATACACCAGCTGATATGAGGCCCCCAACACATATACAGCAGAGGACCACCCCACCATGTCTGTGTTCAACCAGAGATTATGCATCTAATCCTCAAGAAACTGGAGGCCCTAGGGAGTTTAGAGGTCAGGTGGGCTGGGGAGTGGAAAGTGGGAACAGCTTTGTGGAGACAGGGGGTGAGTTGGAGGTATAGGATGTAGAACAGTCAGAGGGTGGAAAATGGGAGAATAAAATCTGGAGTGTTAAAATAAATGAATAAATAAATAAATAAATAAGAAAAATTTAAAATTCCAAATGTAACCTATTAAGACTTTTTTTAAATTAATGGCTTGAAATCACAATATTTTTTGTAAGTCTGTGACTCGGACATTCCTTTTTGTGGTCTTGTCTGAATTTACTCATGTTATGATAACATCTCGCTTGGATCTGCAGATATAAAACAACTTTTGGAGTACATTGCTCATTGTCAGTGGGGTACCTCAGTTCTCCAGTTCTTCAAGCCTTTGATCTTTAGTAGCCTTCATTGAGCTTTTCACATCATGATGTTCCAAGGGTTAAATAATGGAAATGTGAAAATTACAAGATTTTTCAGAAATAAATCTGTAACTGGGACAATATCATTTTCATAATAATCTATGTTAATGTAAACATAAAGCCAACTCTGACTCAAGAAACATGCTTCAGGGAATGGAGAGTCACCTTAGTAGTTAAAGCATCTGGCACTCTTGAGGAGCACCTAAGTGTGACTTGCAGTTCTCACAGTACAAGCCATAATGTCTGTAACTCCTGTTCAAAGGAATCCAACACTCTTTTCTGGCTTCACCAGGTACCAGACACACATGATAGGAGAAGCCTTTGCAACTGACCTAAAATTCCCAGCCCTTGGCTTTTTGAGACAAGGTTTCATTGTGTTGTTCAGGCTGGTTTCGAACTTCTGATTCTGCTTCCTCAGCTTTCTGAATGCTGGTATGGCAGTCATGAAATACCATGCCTGACTTAATTTTTTAGCCTTTGCTTACAGTTACTAAACTGTGATTAAGAAGAATATGCTGTGTGAGATATTCTGTGACATTTGTGATTAAGAAATAGGAACTAAAGAGCTCTGCTGAGGCTTTTGTTATGCTCCACGATTCTGATTCAGTTTAGTCCTGAATGGCAACAAATCATACATCCATTGCAGAGGGAATCGTTACAGTCTACAGACTCGGTATAGATCTGTATGTTCAAGCTCAAGCTTTCTTGGTTGTATGTGGTTTGTAAGAATCGAGAAGGTGGACTATGGAAGGCATTGTTGAATGTATTCCTTTAATCAAATCATCTTGTCAAATATTGTCCCCCTTTTCAAACGGGGAGCCTTCACTCTTCCCAGTGAGATGGATTAGAAGTAGTCTCTCTTGGTTTGTTTGTTTGTTTGTGTTTTGTTGTCTTACACTGTGTTTAGAATTGCTCCATTTAGGGGAAAACCAAATGCATTAGGAAAGAGGTGATTAACCTTAGATGTGAAAGAGAATTTGTTCAAAATCCCATTCTCCAGGCTACAGTCCATATGAGCTACATAAAAGCTGACAAACGGACCACATCTAAGGCATTTTTTAAGTTGCCCAGATGACTCAAAGTGCATCTGCAAATAAGAACCATGAGTCTGAGCCTTTTGCTTTCACCATTTTTCTTAGCAAAGGTCACACAAATCCTTATTATTGATCAAACTCTACTCAGTTGATAAAAAGTATAGATTACTTTAAAAGTTATTAAATAGACTATCCAATATTTCCTTAATAGGTATTTATACAACTGTACTCTGTTATTTTAATAATCAAACAAAATTTACGTGTTTATATAAATAAGTATGCAACATTATGTTGACTGTACAGTCTTTTGAAGTTATTACCTCAACTATGATAACAATCTGTAATATACTAAGATACTTGTAGGAAAAATAGAACTGGAATGTCTCGTTAAGTTTATCATTACCATATACTCAATTACAAAATGCGTTTTTAAAGCAATGTCTTAAAAACTGTGCCTTGCATAAATGATTTTAGAATGTATAATATATTCAGCACCCTCAGTAAAATGTGAGTACTTTTTTCATAAGCCTGGAACTGGTGGATTTGCATCATTAGGAGAGGAATCCTTTCAATATGAGATGGGGTTTAGAATATCTTTAAACTCCTATAATGATTTCCAAAAGTCTGAAAAGTCTGTGTGCATGGGGATACCCACTAATAAGAAGTTTCTCTGGGGATAAGAATCATGGCTGGAATGAAGTGATTTGAACAGTGAGGGGAATCTGCCTTCGGGTGGAGAGAGGTGGAATGCCATGTCATCAGTGATCACAGTCCTGGCTTCAAAGGACAGAGAGGTGAGTGGTACATCCTGGAGCTGGTATAAGGTAGCTAGGACTCTGATTTCATTTGGAATTTACTAATATACACTCTCAAGTTAGCTTTGGAAAAAGAGATGGGGATTTGTTGTTTCACTTTGTTTGGTGATTTGATATAGAGTCTCATTAGCTCAGCCTGTCGAACTTGCGTGTTGCTGAGGATGATCTTAAATTCCTGGTCCTCAGACCACCACCTCTGCGGTGTTGGAATGCTTGAGTTGTTACCAAACATGGAAAAATATGTATGCCTTGATTTTCAAAATTTTTGATGAGAACATACTCAGATATTCACAATATAACTTAGGTATTGTTATCAAAATAGTATTGTTGAATTGCATGCTATGTTTGTAAATTAGCAAGTTACACTAATATGGTCAGATTGTAAGTATTATTTTTTTAAAAATGCAAGTTTATGTAATTGAATTCAACTTAAGATGTAAATCATCAAACTGCTATAAATCTAACTTTATTCTGAACAATCCTCTCGTCCAGCCAAGTTGACACTTTCTGGTTTCTTTCACTCATTCTTTCCTCAACACAAGGGAGGAGGGAATGTTACTGCCTGATGAGTAAGCTGCAGTAAACGTCTGAGAGGGCCATCAAGGTATTGGCTAGGCCCTCTGCTTGCCTCTTTGTTCAATAACTTAAATTATCATGTGTCTAGATAGGTAACAAAATGTTTGAACTGATACTTAGCATAATTACTTTGGGTTCCTCAACTTTAAGAAAACTGAGTATAATTTATATTTGTATCTGTATATTTATTATTTGGTGTCCTTCAAAATGTTTGCCTCTCAATACCTTTTGCTGTATCTATTAGTACCTTGACAGCTGCACTGTTATAGGTCCTTAGTGGTATAAGTTAGTCTTTTATTTGGTACCTAGACAGTACAGAGAAAAAGTATTTATATCCAAAAGTACAAGCAATAAAAATCTCAAACAAGCCCTGGTCCTTGTCCAGTTCAATACTGTAGATGACTAAAGTCTAAGATAATTGGCGTCTATGTTGCCATTAGAACTGGGAGAAAGAAGGAATTCATTAGAATATCTGAAATGAAAATTCTAGAATACCACAAAATTTTAGCTTTAGTAACAATATTTTTAAATATAATAACTTCAAAGGTATAAAATGTTCATCAGTTTTTTTTTAGCTGAATCTGACATAGCTTCAGTCTCTATTAAAGATCAGAAGAATGAGACTTTGTGGGATCGATAATGGCTGAGGTCTCAGCATCGGGACTTGAGGAATTACAGATAGATACCTGAGGAATGAATCTTCTCTATGTCTTTTCAGATAGTGAAGAATTGAAAACATAGATAATATGTTGTAGTCTATGTCTTTTCTCTATGCCTTCTCAGATAGTGAAGAATTGAAAACATAGATAATATGTTGTAGTCCCAGAGCAAATAGAATATTTGCATATAATAAGAAAAAATGACAGTAAAGATACAATGAGAATACAAACTTTATGTCTTAAGCACCCTCTCTACTTGCGTATAACACTCTAAATAATAGTGATAGATAAATATGTAGTGTTTCATACTTTGCACTGGATAATGCCCTGAGGAAAAAAATGATTTACCATTTCCTGCTTTCTGGAAAGTAAAGCATAAACTCAATGTGTAAAAGAAAGTGTGGTACTTCATAAGTGTAATGGAATGTTAACCACCTTTAAAGAAAATATTCGTCACATACATAAATTTTGGATGTATTACCCTAATAAATAGGTCAACCCAACTAGACATGTGTTATATTATCCTCTTAATGTGAGGTACCAAGAATATCAATCAAAGTCATAGAAACAGAAGGTAGAGCACAGATGAGTAGAGACTGGGATGAGGAAGTAAAGAGAGAGATGCTGAGTGGATATTTTAAAGGGAGAAATGTTCTGGATAGCTACCATGAAATATGAGTATATTCAACAATACATCCATGATTTGAAAGTGATAAAAAAAGTAATGCTCTGGGATTTAGAGTAATAAAAATCCTAAGAGCAAGGATAGGAGAGTTTGGCAAAAACCAGTCCAGTGGGAGTTTCAGCTCTGAGTCAATTGCATGTCTTTTACCCTGGACATCTGAGTACTTCTTTCTGGCCAGGATATGAAAGTGGCTGGGTATTTTGCTGGCACACTTACAACATTGCTATGATGGACACCAGGAGTAAGCATAGATCCTTCTAGGTTGAAACTTGAAGAAGCAAACCTCCTCCTTGATGTAGCTGGACTGCATCATTACAAGGAAAACATTAAAGGTCTGTTTTTACATAGATAATAGTCTTTGTGTGGTGATGGCAAAAAGCTATCAGTCTACTGTCTTGAACATTTTGTTCCCTTTTAAAATGGTTGCTTTCCTTGTTGTCATAGAAACATCCATGAATAGACAACATTGTATAGGTTCACAGCCACTCCAGGAGATGAAACCAAGACCTACAAGATGAGAAAAATATTAATTCTTATAGCCTCAGACTCACATTAACTCTGTGTCTTTTTGCATACTTACAAGGAAAGTTGAGAACAGAGCAAAGGATAATGACCTAGTTTCAGCAGGACCTGATGACTATCAACTATGGTCCTTTACTTCCAGTCAGAGATAAACAAAGCTACGCTGACAAATAATTTTGAATGAAAGGGAACACCAGATCTGTTTGTACTCTTCCCAGGTGTGCAGGATTAAGCACTGTGATATAAACTTACAGCACAGAGTGTCCTAGAGTGTTATCACCCAGTGATGCACAAACCTGACTATCATCATTTCCATTAAGCCAAGCAGTGTCCTGAATAACTCAGTGACTTGTACAACACTGGTCCAGATTTAAATGAAGTTAAAACCTATCTGGAATCCTTCCAGTGGAAGCTAAATGGATGCTGATGTTTCCTTCAGTGTTTACAGAATCCCACTGCTAAGCATTTCTGAAGTACATTGCACTCACTCTTATGTGATCACAATTTGTTTTCAGGATCCAATCTTTCAAAACAAAGGTAGTCCAAAGATATTATCTCATTTATGAGGATTCAGATTATTACTAATCTGTATTTTCATTTGTTGGTGACATTTGGTCCATAAGAAGCTAGTCTAAAGAAAAACTGGGTGCTGTTTATCCCTACTATATTATCGAGTCATTATCTTTTGGATCAACTCTAGATTAAATTTTTCTTAAAAGTAAATTTTTCTCTTCCTTTGAAAAACTCTTCATGCCAGTATTTCAGAGCTAATCCACTTTCTCTGACCTCCTGACATCTGGGGTCAAAGAATCGGACTTCCTCCTGGATCCATCTGGACAGGGATGCTGCACCTAACGTAGAAAAATTGGGAAGCAGGTGAATTTTCAAGTCAAAACTGTGCAAAAGGGCAAAACTAGAGTAGATCAGAAAAGCCATGGATTGGAGGCAGGAAGGAAGGAAAAATAGATCAGTAGTCCTATTCTGAAATGGGAATGGTGGAACTAGAGGGGAGGAGGTAGATAAAGGAAATTATAATGTTGACAGACCTGAGACGCTCATGACTGTGAGTGCTAACAAGTGAAACCAGCAACCTTGGAGACATCTTCCTTAGTCCAGTTAAAATCTCATTATTCATCTGCTTAAAATATTCCAGGTTCTTAGAAATGTACTTATAGTCTCAGCTCCCAAGGTTTACATGGCTTCATATAATCTGGCTCAAGTCCACACTCTTAGTTTCATCCTTCTTCTCTTTTCCATATAAGGCGTATAAATTACTAATCTCCCTATTCCATCTCAGTGCCTTCATGTTAGTCTTTCTCAGAGCTCCCATTAGGTGAAATTCTGTCTACTGAAGTTCCAACCTTCAAGCTGCTCAAAGAAAAACTTTGCTATCCCTGACCATCAATAGCAGCAGTATTCTTCAGCCGTCATGTTACCCATCACATTTGTCCTCCCTACAGCACCTCCAGGTGTTTGACATTATGTTTCTTACATGATTACATCTTTATTTCTCTATTAGAATTCGAGCTCCCTCGGGGACCCTATTAACATTGCCTGGCGTGTAATGAGTCTTTAGAGAATAGACACTATGTGAGAGAAAAAGGCATATTCGTAGATATTTCAAATTGTTGTAGAGAAAATATTGTATGTGGTAAAAACAAACAAATAAAACAAAACCCCTTAGTCTGAGATTTACACTGCCAGACTCACATACCTTCCTATGTTCAAAAATATGTTAACTATGCTAGATCTTTTATCACTCCGACAATATACCTGACATAAAAATCCTCCTGTGATTCAACTGTGTGGTTAGTGGAGGAAAGAGAATCAGCAGTTTTGAATCCAGGCTTGGATACACGGAGATTCTTTAAAAGCAAATAAAATGAAAAGTTAAAGAAAGATTTTCTTATTTCGACTCACAGTTTTTAAGACTTCAGTCCACGAAGGGCCGAAAAAAACACTACAGCAAACAAACAGTTCTCATCTGAACATCCAGGAAACACAGTGGTGGTGAGGGAGTTGGGAGGGGAGAGAGAGTGAGAGAGAGCTAGAGAGAGACAGAGAGCGAGAGAGCGGGAGAGAGCGGGAGAGAGCGGGAGAGAGCGAGAGAGAGCAAGAGGGCGAGAGGGCGAGAGAGAATATGGACTATGTCTATGCTACTGCACTGTCTCCTTTACCCCATTTTATTTCACTCATTGCTATAACCTACGGGATGCAAACATTCAGAATTGGGCTTCTCTCTATAGATAGTATTTAAAAATAGTGTCACAGACACACCCAAAGGTCCTTAACTCAGTTACAAGGCACTTTTCAATCCAGTGAAGTTAATTATGATGAACCATTGTGCACTGTGGTTCTTAAGTAGAGGTAGGAAGCATTAATTTCTATTAATAGAATTCTGATATACTGTATTCTGTAATAACTACAGAATTCTGGCAGTACAGAATTTGAATAAAATACTCAGAAACCAACTTCCAATTTTCTGTAAACTAGCTACATAAAAGTTTATCTAGAGAATTTACATATTAAAATTACATTTTAGATCATATATTATAGGAAGAAAAAGGCTGTATGCCCACATCAGCCATTTGCATTTGCTATGTGCTATGTGCTCTAAACTGCACCATGCCTGTTAAACATGGTTCCTCCCCTCTAGGCTCCACCAACTATGAGTAGCCACCATCCAACTTTCTTCTTCCAAAAATGTTATTACTTTGTCTGTTGTCTATGAAGACAATCATACAGCATGTCTTTTTTCGTGAGCTTAGCATAGTGTTCTCAATTTTAAAACATATAAAATGGTTCATCCATTTTAAAACATACAACGATAATTTTTAGCACACTGTTAATGTTGAATACAATCCCATCATCTGTACAAAACAGATTTCCCAATCACGATATATGAACTTTTCAATAGGCTTTGTTCTCAGTCCTCCAGGATATGAATGCATAAGTACAGAGAGAGAGAGAGAGAAAGAGAGAGAGAGAGAGAGAGAGAGAGAGAGAGAGAGAGAGAGA
>NW_021620899.1:5565978-5584667 GCF_004785775.1 Grammomys surdaster | reverse complement strand
GGAGAGGGAGAGGGAGAGGGAGAGGGAGAGGGAGAGGGAGAGGGACAGACAGAGACAGGTTTATCTTTTGATATTTTTTTAAAAAATTATTTCTATTATATAGAGAAAGTGAATGGATAAATTATTAAATAACTATCATTTTTTTTACTTTCTTGTTTAATTTCTTTGAAAATTTTTGGTATATCAGTTATTGTTGCTGTGTAACATCATGGCCTCAAGACAACTAACCTCTGCTCTAGGTGCAAGACAGATAAGAAGATGCACCAGCAAGATGTGGAGAGAAAGAGTTTACTGTCCAACAGTGGCCTTGTGACTGCAGAAACTCAAGTGATCTGTTTCTTTTGAGTCTAAGTTACAAAGATCTATTTCATCTGGGGACTCATCCTTCCAGCAAAGTTCATATCTAATGGCTGAGCAAAGCAGAAGTATAAATGGACGAGCCATTTTCACTCTGATGGTTTGACAATTAACATCCAATATAGAGCTTCCAGTGGCTACTAATGGCTTCACAATGGCTAGCTCCTTCCTATGCCCATTTCTCCTTTCTCAGTCCTCTCACAGAGATCTTCTACCCACTTATATCACAGAATGCTTCCAGTATTTGTCCCTAGAGAAATAGACTCAAAGTAGGAAGCCCAAATGAGCGTTAGGAGATTCTCTTTCAAGATAGCATAATGTTAAGGCTGGTGAGTTGGTGCATAAGCTGGGAGAAGCTGGAGCTGAGTACCCAGGCTCCAGTTTCGACTGTTTTTGGTTCCCCTATAGGATATTGGGGCTTCCTCACTACAGAGTGGGTAGGGTTTGTTTGGTTAGTTTGCTTGTTTTTTTTTTTTAATTTTTAACTATCATTGTTTTAAATGTGTGAAGCTGAAGTAGTTCTCATTTAAGTATCAACTATATTGCTCCCAAGTCTAAAATTGGTTATGTTTTGCCTGTGTTATGTAAAACAGGGATTTTCTACTTTTTAGTTCTGGAATTTTTGAGGGTATGTCCAGATCCCACTAATGAAATAAGTTTGTGAGAGAGTCCTTTTACAACCTGTCAAAAACTATGGTACAACTCTATTTGCTTCAGTTTTCTTCAATTACATGCCTTATTTATATTTGTATTTTTTAAAAAAAATTGTCCTAATGAATGCTGAAACAAATCATTTTACTTACTTATTTAATATTCAACATGAATTTTCCAAAATAGTCACATGAATTTATCAGTTTGTTAAAGGGCTTTAAAATCCTAAAATGTGTATTCAAAATGCAGTGATTGTTCACCATCAGAGGCACACGAGGGTTGACTACTCCTGTTCTATGCTAGCTGAGGAATTATATGGACAGGAAGGCATTCACTCTTCATACCGAACGATCTTTCAAGATCTGCTGCTGTCATTTTACTGTGGTATAAACACAAAGGATACTGGATGTTCATTATATCCAGTATTATAACAGGGACTCTCACTTCTCATTTTGGGTCAGGAGATCCTTTCAATAGTCAGAGAAATTTAATGGGCACGGAAGTTTTCAAGAATGTCACAAGGAAAGATTTATACCATTGAACTGTCTATCAGAGGTTAGTTTATTTGTATGTTTGTCTGTTTTTATTTGGGTTTTCATTTTTTTTTCTGTTTTGTTTTGTTTCTCTTGTTAAGATAAGGCCTCACTTTGTAGCCTAGGCTGGCCTTGAACTCACACAGTGATACTTTTCCTCAGTCTATTGAATATTTGAATTACAGTCACGTATCAATGTACATATCAACTGAATTAAAATTCTTTAGCTCAAAAGAAGATTTTAAGGCATCTCAGTTGCCAAACTTTATATGAAACAGGCCTCAAGCTTCAGTGTTGCCTCGTATAGTCCTTTTGAACAGATTCTGGAAAAAGTCTTGTGTTTCTTAAAAACATCATGCTGCTGACTCATAGATGCTTTTGTGATTCATT
Source organism: Grammomys surdaster (assembly GCF_004785775.1). Lineage (NCBI taxonomy): Eukaryota > Metazoa > Chordata > Mammalia > Rodentia > Muridae > Grammomys > Grammomys surdaster. The sequence goes on along the minus strand of NW_021620899.1, from coordinate 5,582,736 downwards.
AAGGCTTTTTGCTATTTTATTTGTTTTCTTTTCCTTTTTTTCCCCTGAGGTACCTGGGTCTATCTCCTCATTACTCACTATACACTTGTACAATGTGACTTTTTCCTCTTCTACTGTACCAGGACATATCCATATACGTGTGTGTGTTTGTGTGTATGTGTGCGTGTTTGTGTGTATGTGTGTGTTTCTTTCTCATCAGGGTTCTTTGAATTATGTTTCCAGTCTCCAGGAAGTTGGTACTTCTGCCTACCACCCTGCACTCCACTCTACCTATCATCATATGCCTGTAAAACCTAACGAAGGTACTTACTTCCCTGGGAATCAGCCTAGTAACTTCTTCAGAGGACGTGCTGTGTTCACAGCATAGCAATCAAGTTAAAGGAAACTACAAAGGCTGAAGCTTGGCTCTTTAAAAGACTCTGTTAGAGATGAAGGCAATGATAAAAATTGAAGCATATTTTCCCAAGGCAATTCCTGCTAATATTTGAAAGTGCAAATTTCAGGAGAAAAGTAGGTATACATTAAATACTAAGAAATTGATGGAATCACATATGAACTGCACTCCTGGGCATATCTATCATGGACGTGCATATTGAAACTAGAAAATAACAAATTCCCTTCTTTTAAAAGGGAGTTACTTTAAGTCATACATCATTTTGCCCCTCAGCAATGGTATACTGTTCTTTTAGAAAGCTCGTATAATTGTGCTCTATAAAAGTATTTTTTAGAATCCTCAAATGCCACAGCACACATACAAAATTCGTGAGCAACATGAATAAGGTAAGAGCAATAAAGTGACAAAATTGGATTATGCAAATTTCATTACAGTACATTATACACTAGTATAAATTACAGAATCAGGAGTGGTCTGTAACACTTTACAATATTGACATTCTAAATGTTAGAAACCATCTAACACTGTCCTGCTGAGGTATGCTGAGATGCCTCTGCAGCCTAAGCCAATGGCTACAGCTGCATGCAGATCAGAGAGCATCTCTGCATGACAAATCCAGGTAAAGAGGTGGTTCCTAACTCAATCCTTCTAGGGCTTGTTACTGGGGAGATAACAATTGTTCCCACCTCTAGTACAGGAGCCAAACAGATCTTCTAAGCTAGTGTAGTAGGACAATCTGTCAAAAACATATTGAGTAGCCATTATAGTTTGGAAACACTATGTACATCCTAGTATTCTATCACAAAAAAATTAGCATTTTAAATTCTGTTAACCATGTCAGAAAAAAGAAAAAGTTTCTTTACAAGTTATTGCAACTTAAATTTCCCAAGCTATGTTGACCAGGATTCTTCAATCTTAGAGAAAACCCACTGACTGCCCACAAAAATATTTCTTCAGAAGATATTTATGAAACTATCGATCCATCCCACTGACATTTAGCATATGCTTAGAAAGCTTCTTCTTCATGAAGTTAGTGTTTTCATCTATGTCTTGGAGGAGTAAGTGAGGCAGGGCCTGGGTCCTCAAGAACCTCTCAGAAGTATATAGAAAACTGGAGATTGAGAGCTAATTGTATTCTAAGGAGAAAGATTTCAGCACTGTGGTAGACAGGCAAAGTAGCATGCAAGTAAATCCACAGGAGATGAATGAGGACAGGAATATAAGACAGAGCTTCAAAGAAAGTGAGTATTAGAAAACCAACTCCAAAGCAGGTAAGATTTTGCTGTGGTAAGATTTTGAGAGGTGACAAGGCGTATACCAAGGAATAAAGACCCCAGAGGTGATGGAGTTGATGCAAAGGGGGTATAGATCTCAGGTATTTTCATAGTGGAAAACTAAGTTAAATTATAGCCAAATTGTACCCACCCTCAACCTTCATATTTGTTGGATGCTGTCAACACAAAAGCATCATTCTGGAAGAGCAAAACCACTTGAACTGAGGTTGATGCCTTGGCAATCATAAGTTCATAATTAAATCATAGATCAGGACTTTCAATATATATATATATATTAATATTAATATTAATATTTGCATTGCAAAGAAAAGATAGAATGAGAGCATCAGCTACCAACCCTGAGCATGCTACAGGAATTCATAGTTGAAAAGGCATCCAGGAAGCTTTGTCCAGGTCTTGTTTGCTTTTAATGGGGGCAACTGGATTTCTCTTTTACAGAGATAATTCAAAGGCAATATGAAAGGTGGTCTGAAAGGAGAACAGACAGGAAGCAAGAAAGCCAATTAGAAGTATGATATTGCACTTCCTAGCAAAGATTACAACCACCAACTTAAGGGAAAATTAGCAATTAAGGAAAAATGATAGATACAAGAGAAATTCAACATGGTCTATTGATCAATTACTTGTAGGGTTACAGTATGGTAAAAGAGAAAGAGATTTTGCCTATTTCCCCATTATAAATTATCAGTTAAGATTTAGCTTTATTTCTACAACTACTGTGAAACAAAATAATATGAAATAAAAATCAAAAAAGTATCAAAAACTGTTTCATTCATAAGATTCTCTTTTCCTTCCAATCCTCCCTCTCTCCTTCTATCTCCATCTTCCTTCCTTCCTATCCCTCCTTGTCTGTCTCTCCCCCTCATTTATAAACAAGTACTATAATTCAAAGAAGCCCTGATCAAGCCGAACCAGACACCAACACTAGTTTCTGTGATATTCACCAGGAAATCCTAATTATTTCTGATTTTTCATAGCAAATCTATGACATGCAGTAGACATCTTTACTTACAGATCTTTCTATTGAAAATAGTGTTATTTGATTAATATTCAAGCACTGGTAGGGTAGTTTGATTTTTATGAATTTCTTAGCTCTGGAGAGTATTTTATAATGTTTATTATTTTCACTAGTCTTCCCTTATCTTGTATCCTCTGTTCAAAACATGTATGTTTAGAATATTGTAATTATTTACATAAATCATTTCTGTATTTCACTCTACTAACCATATATATTAATTAGTTAATCAAATGGACTTGTGTATTTCCTAGAAATATAAGTCCTGTCTATTTTACAACTTCGTTTTAGGACCAGACTTACTTGAATTTCTTCAGTCTGCCTAATCATACAGTTGTTATTTCAAGATTCTAAAAACCAAAAGCTTACCAAAGTAAAAATTACATAGTTAATGCTTGTAAGACAGTCTTTGGATATAATAATTATAATAATAATAATAATAACCCATATGTCTTGGTTATACCCTCTTCAAGACAATACCAAGCAATTAAGCGTGGCTGTCAGCCTTGTCTTCGAACAAGATTTCCACTGACAGATATCTAAAAATTGCTGACTGGGGAGCCCAACATGTAAGCATCCAAATGAAAGCTGACTACTGCGTTATTAGCAACTTAGAAACATTGTCTTTATAGTAATATGTATGTATGTATGTATTGTGTATGCATGCATGTATAAGACTCACTTTGGGCTCACCATCCTAGACATTTGGCATGATTCAGTACAACAGAAAGGACAGCAATGGTCCTAGAGACCCAGCTCTGCAGATATGAGAAGAGCTGATACAATTAGGAATTGTTTATTAGTACTTATTAGTGATAGTACATTTGCTCTGAGGTTTTGAGCCTTGTTCTATCCAGTTTAGATAATTTATTACATTCTTGCTGAAAATACTGATCATATAAGCATTGAAAATCTCTACTGTTATAATCACTTTTTCAGGATACCATGTTCACTTGTTCAGGATAAAAGCCATCTCTTATTTTCCTGTAAGTGGAGATTTACTTATAATAAAAGCATTTTCTAAAGCTGTAAAAATCAGTTGTGATGTAGAATGACCATAGTAAGTACGTAACATTACTGAATGACCGATAAGATCATATGTGTATGGTTCAGTTATTCATCTTTTAACTCTGGAAATCTGAAGCTGATTTTCTCTTTGTAGGTTTCATCTCTTTTCTCATGGAGGTGTTTAGACTTCATAATGCTCCATGTTATATTCTTCACTGAGGAGGCTAGTAATATTTTAGATATTTTCCAAATGGTCTTTGATCTCTGCTAAAGTACTTAAATCTAACTTCAATGGGAAAATTATATTTTATATTTTTACTATATTTCCACAGCATTTTGGCTGTATTATAATTCTCTATCATGAGAATCACACAGTGAGCTGGTGAGAAGAGTTCTGGGATCTCTACTAAGTAGGATGAAGGGACTGACTAGTTCTGAGGGTAACTAACTAGCATAAAGTTTGATTCTTTATCCTGGTTATGCAAAAAATCACAACTAAATCCAGATTTCTTCAAAATCAATATAGAAAATTGTCTGGGCAGGAGACTAGCGATACAAATAAATAATGCATGATCAATATTGATTGATAACCTCAGTTATGAAAAGTAAGTTCTTTTTGAGTTAGAACTCAGGAAACTATAGAAGATAAAGTAAATAAGATTTATTTCAATAGCAAATGTCAAGAAGTAGATGTACATTACAACTAAAGATGGAGGAACCTTCCAGCTAGGAATCAAGTACCTGACTTAAAGATGGTGAGTAGTATGACAGTAGACAGTAAGGTCTCTGAAATGTGGCTATAAAAAGACCATTGTAGATGCCAAGGACATGATCCATCCTAATTCCTGTCAAACAGCTCAATGGTGCTCCACATCCCAGCAGAAAGAATTCAGGACATTAGCCATGCAACAGGCTGGTATGATGTTTTCATCTGTGTCTAGAGCTTTGCAGGGATATCTCAAATTGATAAAAACTCTACCCTATACCATTACATATTTGTGAAAATTAGCATTTCAAACATTCATTTGTCTTTAGTTTTCAAGATTTTTCTAGGCTTTCTCTTCAAACCCCTAATTCTGGCAACTCCTGATTGCTTATGTGAAAATTATGTTCCAATTTTAAATCCTCTAACATTTGGGGATATGAAGTTAGGAATGACATCTGTTCCAGTTGGCACTTCTCCATCGTCTCCATTGCACTACAGATTTTACTGACAGGGTTTGTGACCTACAGCATTGATTTGCCACAGACGTCATATGGCAACAGGCTCTCATCAGCACCAAGCCCCATGCCTGAGCAGTTTCAACAAACTTCCCCAACAAGCTGGCTCATCCCCAACCCCTTGATAGTTTTCAGACTCACTATAAACTCTAGCTACAAAATTTCCTCTTCACTCTTTTGGTTTCTATCTCAGTGTAATACTCCAAATGGATTTCTGCAATCTTTAATACAAAATACACATTTCTATAAGCTTCTATGCTGGTTAGTTTTTTTGTTAGGCGACAAAGTCATCTGGGAAGATGGAGTGCCAACTGGGGAAATGCGTTCATCAGATTAGTCTGAAAGAAAGGCAAGTCTGTATAGCATTCCTTTTCTTTTTCTTTTTCTTTTTTTTTTGATTAATGATTGATGTGGGAGGGACCAACACACTGTGAGCAGTGCCACCCCTGTGTAGATGGTCAGGAGCCATATAAGCAAGCTGAGAGAGTCAAGCAGAGCAACCCCAGTAAACAGTGCTCCTCCTCCACTCCTCCACGGCATCTGCTTCAGTTCCTTACACCAGGTTCCTCCCTGAGTTCTGACCCTTACTTCCTTTCACGATTAACTGTGATTGAGATGAGTATTCCAAAGAAACCATTTTCTCTCCACTTCGTTTTGACCATGATATTTTACCACAGCAAAATATTACAACTGGGACAAAACTGGGTACCAAGATCATGATGCATTCTTGTGACAGACTTGTGGTATGTTGTTTCAGAAGGGATTGTGACGGTGCTAAAGAAAAAAAAAAGGCGCAACATTTTACTGACAGGGATTGTGACTTACAGCATTGATTTTCCACAGACATTGAAATTTCCACAGAAATTGAAAAAGTTAAGGAGAAACTCTGAGAGCTCAAAGCTTATTGGTCTCTTCTGTATGAACTTGAAAGATAAAGCTAAGAGCGATGTAAACAATGGAAGCCTGTCATAAATTTTGAGAGGGAAGCAAGAATTCTATTAAAAATCAGTTTATGTGATATTTTGATTAATAATACGTAGTTTCTAGTCAGCTGGAGTTCAAGAATCAGCTATAACTAACAAGAGATCAGTACCACTGAAGTGACACCTGTCCTTTACAGGTACAATCAGCGGGGTGCTGGGAAATTATCTGTAATAAGAAATTATTTGTGGGGGAATTATTTCCTCAGGGTCAGCACACAGAAGCTGTGTCCACACAGGTCCATAATAGATGGATAGGTGGATGGACGGACAGACAGACAGACAGGAGAGAGAGAGAGAGAGAGAGAGAGAGAGAGAGTTTTTGAACTACTAGTTTTAATGTCTGTTTGGCATTTTGTAACTCGGTTACATTTTTAGCAGCCTTCTTCTCACAGATGCTCTGAACATGAAATAAAAACATACACAATAGGCTTAACTGTCTATTACCAACGGTGTTACATTAGTCCTAATTTATTTGTTTCTAACTTGTTTCTGCCTCTCCCTTCCCTAAGTAACTCCAGTGTGAAAACACAAAGTAATATTTTATGAATGAATTCCAGGAGCTCTTCAGATGGAACCAAAAACTAAAGAGGCCTTTTATTGAATCACAATCCCAGTTCCAAAAGGCTAAAACAACAAAGCCAAGAAAAGGTAGGGATGGGCTGCTGCTGGGTCCGCACCTCAGAGAAAGATGCCTGTTCTTGGGCAAGAGGACACAAAAGACCTTGCAACCCACCCCACACTCTCCTTTCCACTGACACTGAAGCAATAAAAATAATCGTGTGTCTGTGTGCCTGGAAAGGATAAAGCCAAGGTTATATTCTGAGCTACCCTCAGTGTGGAGACAGGTCTCTTTCCTCTTCAGTTTTCTATTCCATTTGTACAAAGCTACTGAAGACTTCAGAAGCACTCAGCAGGCCTGAGGAATTGTTGATGCATTTCACCATTTGTTGAGTTCTTTAAACTGCAATTAATTATAAGTTGCTTTTCAGAAAGCATTGTGCCACATAAATTTTTATAATTGATCTGTAGACACATATATTGAATGTGTGCTATGTCTGCATTGTAAACTGTAAGATGTTTGACAGAGATGTTTCAAATATCTCACCTGTGACTTTTCTATCACTTGCCTGTATCAATATGTGTAGTTTTAAATGTGTTGCACTAATGCCACCGAAGGTGAATATTGTCATTCCCACTTCACAAACCTAAATGTTTCCAACTTATTTTTTTATTAGTTAAAAGGAAAACTACTAACAGAATCAAATAAAAATGTACTATCCTTTCCTTAAAGTCAATTTTTAAAAGTTCTTCCATTAATCATAGTATAGGAAAATATGTAAAAGAAATCTTATTTTTTCATATTATGAATTTCTTCCACCCATCATAACCACTATGATATGGAACCTTTGAGAAGAGACTCAATGTCCCTGGCCTAGCAGCGTACTTGAGCCTTAGTAATTAGTTGAAAAAAACAGGAATGGGGGAATTCCTAAATTTGTATTGTAGTAAAGTAAAAATTTTCTTCTAAACTACAGTCATCTAAACAATCTGAAATTAATAAATTAAATTGCTTTTTATTTTTGTTTCTTTGTTGTTTTCACACAGGGTCTGGCTGACAGTTCTTGCTGGCATAGTACTTGGTACATTGACCAGGCTAGCCTCAAACTCACAGAAACCTACCTGCATCTGCATCCTGAGATCTGGGATTAAAGGTGTCCTCTGCCCATGCTCATTGGAAACAAATTTGTATTCTGAATCTTGAGCTGGTATTTAGTTATTTATGTTATTCTGTATCACTTATGTTTATATGCTTAAACATATATGATGAAAAGGTATTTAATATTTAAACACAAAGACCCAAGTAGTTTTTAAATATCTCAAGAAATTTTCCTTTTTTGTGTTTTTCCTTTTGTGGTTGTTTGTAACAACAACAACAACAACAACAAAAGCCTTTCAAACAAGATTAACAAGATTAGAGAACCACAGTGAATCCAAAGACAGCCTTGTTATTCTTCACTGTGTACAGCGACTGATGCCAAGAAGTTAGAAAAAATAGAACCTTCCTGCTGATATATCAACTCAGCTTCAAAAAATATCGCTAGATAGAGAAATTGATGCTTTCCAGGTGAAATTTTGTTTCACCAAAATTAAGCTAATCCAGAACGGAACATCAAATGCTATGACTTAGATTGCTGGCACCCAGCCATACTGACCATAAAACGTCTTTTTGGGGGGAAAAGAAAATACACCCTTTCAAATTAATCAGTTACTGAGAAACCTGCCTCTGGATATTTTCTGTGGCTGCATAATGGTGGCTTTGAAGCCCCCACAGGCAGCTAAGTCAGGTCGCTTGAGTAGGGGTATAAAAAAATATATGTATCTGTCTTCACTGGGATCTTTGTAGGACCTCTAGGGTTAGAGCTCCTGCAGGACCAGTGGAGTCAGCTGTGAGCCCAGTTGTTTCCACACTGCAACCCTCCCCCTCCCCATGGGGCATCCTGCCTTCTTCGCAGCGCTGTGGGGGCTCTCCCGGGGGAATCCTACCCACAGTTCCCCACTGCAGAGTCTGTTGCCAGGAATCTGCTCCATAATATCAAACAGCCCACCTTTTCCATTGATAAGAGAGTTCTCTCTGTAGCTCTAGAAAAACAGATTCCCTCATGGAAGCCTGACGAGGCTACTAAAAACTGCATTTTCTGGCAAATCTTTGGCAGATAGTAAAAGTTACCTAAGCTCTTTGGAAAAAGCCAAGAAACATATTTCATTACTACTGGTACTGCTGTCAGCATGTCAGGGGTTTACTTTTTAATATTTTAAAATTAAGCAAAGCCGTGGAAATGTTAAAGAGTGTCTATAAGGTAGTTAATAAACGCAGTGCAACAGCACACTCAGGAGACTCTATGTAAATATGCTGAAGATAGTGTTCCTTGAACGCGAATCACGGGAAGGCAGTTGTCTAAATGCTTTAGGGAGTCTTCCTATAGTGCAAATATGCTCTTTGACTTTCTGTGCTGTTTATAAATCTCTTTTTATTATATGGCATGCAATCGATAAAGCTGGGTAAAAATGGAAGACATTTGGGGTTTAGCTCTCATTAGGAATGCATTACATTTACATACAGATGGAGATAATTTGGGTATATCTTCCAGCTATTGTGGGGCCCTAACAGATTATCACCAAAATGACTGCAGCATCATACCCCTTCCCTCCAATATACCACAGAAGGCAGGATCTGCTGAGAGAATCCAGAGAACAGTACTAAGGGCATTTTGAAGACCCTGTGTTTTTACACTGGAAATCAACAAACAGATGCTCTGGGATGCAGCCAGGACCTGCAGTCTTGTTAGAGGTCTTAGCCTTCCTCTTTGCCTCTCTCTCCACCACGAATACAATGTACCTTTATTAATTGGTTTATATAGCCAGTCTTTTTCCTCTTTATCCTCCTCTTAGCTTTTAATTTTATGAGTCGTAACTTTCCTTAGTGGTTTAGCATTTTAAAATTTCATATTAACTAGGGCTTTTTACACTAAAATGCCATCAAATATGTTATTATCGCCTGTGTATTGTTAAAACACTTTAAAGGTACATTTCCCTCATTTTCTAATTTTATCTTGTAATTTTCTTCTAATTTGAACACATTTCATTTTCAGCCTCCTCTAGGTGATTTTCTCTTCATCTTTATTGTTACCAGATCCTGAGTTTTCTCTTCTTTACAATGTTACAGAGCTCTTAATTTTGATAACCATGTTATAAATTTATAAACATGCTATAAAATTTGATAAACATGTTATAAATTTATCAATATTTGTCTTTATGGAAACCCAAGGTTTCAAAGACCTAAGAAGCTCCAACTCTTAAAAGCTAATAAGGAAGAGCATTCCCAGTCCCACCTGGTGGCACTGAGCATATCCACCACGCTACCTTTACAGCCAAGTCACTGATTCCCTTCCACCACTCTACCCATATTCAAGGTGTGTTCACAGAGACTCTCGCCTCTATATTTGCATACTCAGGCCACTCATGATACTACCTGACTGGTGAAAACTGGTTTAAAGGGATAAGAGGAAACACCTTCTCAGGACATTTTAAGATAAATGAATTAAGAGTTCTAGCTGATTATGGTGGCACACATCTTTAATGCCAACACTGAAAGGACAGAGAGAGACAGGAAGAATTCTGTGAGTTTGAGGCCAGCCTGAACTACAGATTCGTTTTCAGGACCGCCAAGGCTGTTCCACAGAGAAATCCTGTCTCAAAAAGCAAACAAACAAATAAACAAACAAACAAAAGGAGTTCTATAACTGCAGGTCCTCTACTCCATTATTCGGTTGCTATTATGTAGTTATGTGTGCTATTACATCTCAATACATTGACTATGGATGAAGCAAGGCCAGGAATTGTTCACCTCTCTGTTGCTACTCAATGCCCAATGGTTAGTTGCTAAATACAGCTGCAAAAATTATTGTTAAATGGAGAAAAACACAAGTAAAGTGAATAAGCTCTCCACTGCACTTATTAGCCAATAAATGCCAGGAGGCTTGCTTAGCCTTCAGATACTTCTTATTGCCATTCACTTTTAGGTGGTACAAGAGCCACTGAAGTCATCATCACTGAAGTCAACTAGCACAGAAAGTAATAAAGATAAAGTCAGAAAACACACAAGAAGAAATAATTCAAGGAGAGTTTCCTCTACAGTTAAGTTGCATATAATATTACCATGATTTGTCAATTATTTATTGCTAATAATAAATTGTGGGATTCTTTGTTCTTAGTTATAGTCTCTACTATTTGCAGTTTTATATTTAACACTTAGATGAATAATTGAACATTTTTTAGCTTAATTCCTGGTAAATAAATGAAACTATGTTCAACTCAATAATATATATTCCTGCTACAAGCACAGTTAAATATTTTGCATTTGATACATGACTTATTTTTGGTATAACTACAGAAAGTTTCTTATTAATGAAATCAGAGATTATCATAATAAAAACAATAATCTATAGAACAAAATTAGGATACAATGGATTGGCCTAATGCCGCTTATATTCTAATGCTAGGTGCTGGCCTCCCCAGAGGGACCCTGCTCCCAGTTAACTTTTATTGGTAAATAAAGATGCAAGAAGCCAATAACTGGAGAGAAGACACATAGATGACATTTATGTTTCCCAGGCTAGATACCCCAAAAAAGCACCAGAGAAGAGAGCTAGAGCACTACCATGGAATAGAAGAGTGTGCAGCAGAGAAGAAAAGAGAATTGCCATAGGTTAGTTGAGCCATAAAATATGGCCATATGGCCAATTGGAACTAGGAACAGACCCGATGAAGCATAGCAAGTAATACGGGGTTATGGTTAGCAAGACAAGTTTTAACAGCATGGAGGTTAGACAGTTCCCCAGCTTAAGGCATATTAAATATAAAAGCTGTGTGTGTGTGTGTGTGTGTGTGTGTGTGTGTGTGTTCGTGCGTGTGTCTGTCTGTCTGTCTTTTATCCAGGAACATAAATGGTCAAAGGCAGGAAGGAGCCTCACACCGGGATTTTATTAAATACTTTTACTACATTAGGGTTTGTACTTTCAAGACAACTTCAACTTGATTATCTGTGTGTCAAGATAAAAAACAGCATACACTGCTGAGTCCTACCTGCATAGCTAGAAGGTCTGGTGTGACATCGGTTCCCTGACCCTGGAACAGAACCAGCAGGGTATATATATACATATATATTTATACATATATATATATGTATAAATATATATGTGTATAAATATATATATTTACATATAAATAACTTCATGTTCCTCTTTTGGGAACTATTCTTGCTGCCAAGATTATCTGGGAATGTTCTCCCTAAGGTTAATGACTCCATGATAATTAGAAACAGAATGAGGCCAGGATTTAAGAGTGTGTCTATGATCCTTAATAAGGTGCTGGACACTGTTACATTTAAGACAGTCCTTAAGGCTATGGGAAAGAACTCTGAAAACATGAGTTCAAAAGTTTATAATTTTTCAATTATGCGAAATATAGGGAAGCAATATGAACTGTATGGGGTGGCTTAATGAATCTGAAAGAGCAGAGATAGCTGCACTATACACCACTTTGTCAGAAAGATTAAGAAAGGAGATAAAGAGATTTGGGGAGTGGTGATCTCATGGCAATATCTCAGCTAGCTTACTGTCTGTGCTTACAAAGGCAGACAGATTTCTGAATTCATTTGCAATGTTAAAAAAAACATGCTTGGTGTCTTTTTCTAAGAATCAGGAGACAAATATCGTGGGAATCTGATTCATGGGACAATCTAAAGGGAACTTGAAGTAAATGACTGAATTGATGTGTAAATAAAAACTGGACTTTGGTCTACAGGAGCTGAGCTATCTGGATGAAGTATCAGGAGATATCCAGAGAAAAGTCTTGAGTAGTACCCACTATTTGACTTCTAGTTGTTTCGCCACTCTCAAACATCCCTTCTCTCAAAACCCCCTCTCCAAGCCAAGGCTGGTCCTGGGCAATATGCTTACATACCTGTTGAGCTTTGTTTGTTTTCTTTTGTTATTTTACCTTAGAATTTTATAGTTAGACATTGTGGTACATTTACAATCTTTTAAATAACCTTTTGGGCAATAAAACAAGAATATTCTGTCTGTGTCATGACTTTTTGGTTTGTTACTAAGTGAGATTGCAGAACTTCTTCCAAAAAATATTTTAAAAATACTCCCCCTAAAAGAAAATTGGTGAGAAACTATAGTTACATGAAGGTTAAAAATATTATCCTATATGTGTTGAATCATAAATATAAATTATTCACAATATTAATTGTGATGTTCTCACACAAGCCATCCTCATGTTCCTTGATTTTTTTTCCTCTAAAATAAATATATACTGACATTTTGAGGCAAACAAGCCAGAAAAAGATGAAGGAGAAGAAAACAAAGGGAGAGAAGAAAGGAGGAGAAAAAAGAGAAATGGAAGGAGGGAGGGAGAGAGGGAAAGAGGAGGAAAAAGAAAGAAGATGAGACAGAAGAACAAGAAGGAGAAAGAGGAGGAAGGAGAAGGTGAAGGAGGAGGAGGAGGAGAAGAAACAAGAGCAAGAATAAGAACAAGATGAACAAGAAGAACAAAAAGAAGAACAAAAGGCATCCAATTCTATGTCTGACAAGTTATATCTGCTAAATGGAGGTTCAGAGCTGGATCCTGAGTCCTGTTTATATTTGTTTGGTGAGAATACTCAAGCTTTCTGGTTGCACATCTTCATTTTCTTCTTACATATTCTAGAAACCTGCTTATATTGAGCAGCAGTCACTAGCTTGGGTACCTCAGCAGTCAATAGTTCCAGTGACAAAGACTTTTTTGTTTGTTAGTTTCCAAAGAAATCATTGCGCTGGGCAGAGGCTGAAGAGAAAAGAGGAATTGTTAGGAGCTTTACAAACATGAAGGCTCCAAACTGAGCTTCTCTCTACAGCTTTTCACAACTCGCTGTTAAAGCTGTTTTTAATAACTGAAGCATTTGGACTCCATTTAGGATGCTGAAATCAAATGACTTCAGTTTGAGACAACAGGAAAGAAAATGTGTAGCTTCACAAAACTGCTAACAGCCACAATTTTATTATAGTCTTGCTTTTTCAGGTTAGGGTCTGGGAAGAACACCAAATGGAAACGCTAGTGACAGTTGACTGGACACTGCTACGTAAGTATTACTACCAACATGTTATGACATAAACCTTATATCCTCATAAATACATAGCTATTTTTAAAATGATAAATCATAATGATTTTTAGGGGTTTGTAAGTGCCTGGGGTCAGGTGCACTGGTGTGTGTAGGACAGAGGTCAGGATCCTATGTCATCCTCCATGGTCCTCACATTGATTTTTGAGACAAAAAACTGGAAACTCACCTTGGGGTAGATTGCTCACCAGCAAGCCCTAGGAAGAAGGCTGGCTCCACTCTGCTGCCTCTGATATCGTCGGGATGTACCAGCACATACCATTTTTTATGTGGATGTTAGAAATCCAACCACGGGTCCTCCGTGTGCTTGTACAGCAATCACAACCACTTTACTCAATGGAGCCATCTCTCAGTGCCAAACTGTAGTTCTTACATATGCAAGACTTTGCATATAATTCCAAAAATATATTTTGATAAATAGAATGTAAGATAAGCTCAGTATAAGTATAATACAAAATCTTATTTAAATGAATTCATACTCCTCAACCTACCAAATCACTAAAAAAAAGAAAAAAACATACATTTGAATCTTAGGATACTTTGTACTAAAAAAAAAAAAGAACTTTAACTGGAGAGATAAACAGGCAAGAGACTTTATTTAAGATGATTGCAGCAACATAAAGATGACAATACTATAGTGAACGAAAAACTGGACTCTGCCCCTCTAAAATAAAAGGCAAAAGAGCTTTAATCACTGGGATTAGATAGTAAAAAGCACCAGAGGATATTATGTGCAAAGGGTATCAGAGTAATTTAGGATACCTGTGCTGGCTAACAGGTAGTATTGAATTAGTTTCCTGCTTTTCCTAGACACTGGAAGATTAGATTCTTTCCTCTTCAAAGACCATGTCTCAAAGGCATCTTCTTAAAAATATGCCCTAGCTTTCTACAATGGGAAGGAGCTGGGAGAATATATACATCTAAAGGGAACAAGGGTAATGCTATTTGAGACAAGAGAAACTAATGAGAACCAAAGGCCAATTAAGCTCTAACTAAAGTTTAATCAAACTATGGTGGAGTAAAGGCAGTTAAAGGCCATTTTGGTACTTAGTGAAAAAATGAAGAACTGCTTACAAGATGTGGTGATACACAAATAAATACTTGTATATAACAATATGCAAATATGTTGAGACAAGGTCTCTCACTAACCTGGTTATACCAAGTTGACTAAACTAGGCTTTCCAAACAGCAAATACCTTGGGTCCTCTTGACTCTCTCTCTCTCCGGCCCTTGGATTACACAAAAACACCATCACACCCCATTTTACATGGTTCTAGGCTTCAAATTCAGGTCATCATGCTTGCACAGAACTTTGCTTTGGAGCTATAGCTCCAATGCCCAGGATTTTATATTTTAAGCTGTTCTTTAACTTTTGATATATATGTATTAATATATATTAATATATATAATGACATTTAAGGCAAAACCTTGTTACAAAATGAAAAATGATTCTAAAGAGATGGCATCCATATTTTACTTCAGAACAGTTTGCAAATTTAATGAGCATTTCAAATATAGATGTTTAAAAATGTATTTTCCAATAATAGTAAGTTACTTAATTGCCATTTCTCAATCACATTTCAAATCTTTCATGTGACTTCTGCCTAAAATATGACCATTTTTATGATTTAACAAGCTACCTTAAGTGTCATGTTTTAACATAACTCTAATATTTTTGTGATTGAAAACACATGGTTATCTTCCATGCTTAAATGTTTCTAAGTGTTTAGAACTAAGAATATTAAACAAACAAAAAATTAAGCCATGAATCATTCCTTTATAGCCATTATTGCTCCAAAATAATTTCAATACTCTACAGTTTTGCATGCTGCACTGAGAGCAGTGAGCAGCTAACCACAGGAACATCACAGACATGTTGCTTAATCAAATGCTCTTAGCATGCAGAGAATGCTATCCCGTATGTCTCAACCTTTGCTTCTGCCTCCTACTCCTCCAATGCTGAATTTTTTACAAGATGGATTTTCTTAAATCTTATTCTTTCTTCCTCTTGCCTAGATAGGGAAATTGCCATTTTGCATATAACCTAAGGTTAAATAGTCACATTTCTGATAAACAGAATTGGCACTTCTATTAAGTATTGCTTCCAGCGAGCTCCTTGCTTTTCCATTTTATATTCTTTAGTCTAGAACACTGCTAAGCCTACAGATGTGCAGTAAGTTGGAAAAGAAGGGAATTTAAAACAACACACATACAGATGCATACATACATAAACACACATACGTGCACACATGTGCATGCACACAGATGCACGACTTTCAGGAACTAATAGGCTGCTCTGATTCCAGAGACATATGAGGAAGAGATAAAGTTCAGAAATCTAATTAGAAAGGTCACTGCAAAGCTGAGGTTATGTCCTATCAAACACTCTAACTCACTAGAAAGCATTAGTGAAACGAGGAAATTCATTTGAACCACTTTAAACCTCCCAGAGGAAATGTGCTATAAAAATTCAAGACACTGTTGCCATTATTAAAGCTATTATTGCTAACATTTCTTATTATGAATACAAAATCAGGAACGAGGAAGAAAGGCTGGTGAAAGAACTGAGATCAGTGCTGGGGAGGAAGGCTGACATTTATTATTCAGATAGATAATGAACTTGGTTATGTTGAATCTGTGTGATACAATTGCTCTGTTACAATCTTTTCTAGATTGTAAGAAGTAACAGTTTTTAATATAAATGTGGGCACTTAAAAGAAATGACTATCTACAAGTTTGGGATATTGATTTTAGCTCCTGTGTGATCCATGCTACAACATCATATGCACAGTTTCCACTCAAATGGAGTTTGCAAGCAGGACCTTTCTATGAGTTTACTAAGAAACAAGCAAACGAATGCTGCTGGAGACTGTGGTACATGTTGCCACAGTCTCTGTGAATTCATATATGTATTGGTCTTGCTGTGCCTGAAAGACCTTTTTTCTTGGTGTTCTCCATCCCGACTGGTTCTTAAAACATTTCTCCCTCCTTTTTTGCAAGGTCCCCTGGGTCCTGAAAGGAAGGAACTGATGGAGACATCCTATTTAGAACTGAGAGTTCAAATATCTCTCCCTCTCCCTCTCCGGCTCCCTCTCCCTCTACATATATGAATTCACAGA
>NW_021620899.1:5534324-5550978 GCF_004785775.1 Grammomys surdaster | reverse complement strand
TTTCTGGGGCTTAGGGAGTGAGATGGAGTTCTTACCAGCTGCTCTGAGTGCAGTGGCTCCTGGATGACTCAGGATTCAGTTTCTCCACAGGACAGGAGCAGACCTACTCTGTGTCTGTTCCAGTCCTAGGGACCAGGCAGGGGCCGAAGGGCTAGGCCTGTCTTTATTGGATCTCTTGAGTGCATTTTCTTTAATGAGCAAAAAAGAAAATTTCCAGGAAATTATAAGTTCCAGCTTTTGAAGGTTTTCTGGCAAAGCTAATTTTGAAGATGTCTAAGAAGAGTCACAAAAGTAAATTTATCACTATTGGTCACTAATTCTGTGAATGTTCCTGAGAAGAATTACAAATAATGAACATTTTCAATGTTGTAATCTGTTTTCTCTATGCTTTATTATGGTGCTTAGGGATCATGATAAGGCTTCCAATGAATGCTTCCCATCATTGCTAAAAATCAAGTGAACATAGGTTTCCAATGACACAGCTCTCTAAGGAACGTGATTTAGTTTATGGCTTTGAGTATATGTATCCGAACAGTGACCTTAATATTTGATACTTGGTATAAATTAAAAAGTGAGGGTTTCTGTGAATTCTGAATCTTTTGTGAAACAGAAGTAACTTTCATATCTATTTTTGACTACCTCAGACTTTGTATCAAGCTAAAGTAAAGGGGGTATTATAAATGTTTGATGTGAACTACAGAATAATTTCATTAGAAAAATCAATTTCTCTTTTTAAACTCATTTATACTAATAACTTGCACTTTTCTCATAAGAATTATTTCCTGAGAATTAGAACAAGATATGCCATATACGGAATATCCATTTTAGGTTCCTGTTCTTCAGATGTATTCACTGCCATCTATGTTTCTAGAAACCAAATTATTTGACTATATTACATCTCATGACAGACAAAATGTGTGATATGTTAGTAGATTAGTTTTAGTTTGATGAGAAGATGACATTTTAAGACACATCTAGGTCAGATCTAGTATTTTGCAACAGAACTATAGCATATAGAAAGTGTGTCTGGCCTTCATCCTCGCAACCCTATGTTTGTTGTTGTTTCTCTCTCTTACTTTACATTTTGTCCCCAACTCTTTAAATACCAATTACTAAAGTTAAGTCAAAATTGGTTAAATTATCTGAATAGTCCTATAACCTCTTGTTTCAGAGGCTTGAAGTTGTTCTCCTACAGGTCTTTCACTTGCTTAGTTGAAGTTATACCAAGATATTTTATGTTGTTTGTGGCTATTGTGAAGGATACTGTTTTCCCAATTTTCTTCTCAGCCCATTTATTACTTGTGTAGAGTGAGGCTACTGATTACTTTGAGATAAGTTTGAATTCATCCACTATGCTGAGGGTGTTTATTATTTGCTGAAGGTACAGAGAACTGTTGGAGTTCTCTGGAAGAAATTTTGGGGTCAATTATGTACCCCTGTAATATGTATTATGATGGGTACTATCACATAATCTGTGAACAGTGATGGCTTGATGTCTTCCTTTCCAATTTGTATCCACTTGATCTCCTTTAGTTGTCTTATTGCTCTGGCTAGAACTTCAAGTACTATATTGAAGAGATATGGGGAAAGTGTTATGTTTAGGTATATAGCTTGTATCTCTCCTCTCTCCAAGACTTTTATCATGAAGGGATATTGGATTTTGTCAAATGCTTTTGCAGCATCTAGTGAGATGATCATGTGTTTTCTTTTTTCCTTTCAGTTTGTTTATATGGTGGATTACACTGATGGATTTTCATATATTGAAATATCCCTGCATTTGGGGGATTGATTGTGGTGGATGGTGTCTTTGATGTGTTCTTGGATTTGTTTTGAGAGTATTTTTTAAAGTATTGTATCAATGTTCCTAAGGGAAATTGGTCTGAAATTCTCTTTCTTTGTTGAGTCTTAGTGTGGTTTAGGTATCAGGGTGATGTTGGACTTACAGAATGAGTTTGGCAGTGTTCCTTCTGTTTTTATTTTGTGGAATAGTTTGAGGAAAATTGGCATTAACGCTTATTTGAAAGTCTGATATAGAATTCTACACTAAATCCATCTAGCCTTGGGCTTACTTTTTTTTTTTTTTTTTTGGTTGGGAGACTTTTAATAATAGCTTCTACTTCTTTAGGGGTTATAGGACTATTCAGGTACTTTAACTGATATTGATTTAACTTTGGTAATTTGTACCTGTCTAGAAAATCAAACATTTCTTTAAAATTTTTCCAATTTTGTGAAGTACAGGCTTTTGAAGTAAGACCTAATGATTCTTTGAATTTCCTCAGTGCCTGTTGTTATGTCTCCCGTTCCATTCTTGATTTTGTTTATTTGAATACTGTCTCTCTGCCTTTGGGTAGGTTGGCTAAGGGTTTGTCTATCTTGCTGATTTTCTCAAAGAAGCAGTTCTTTATTTTGTTGATGCTTTGTATTTTTCTTTGTTTCTAACTGATTTCAACCCTGAGTTTAATTACTCCCTGCAGTCCATTCCTTCTGAGTGAGTTTGCTTCCTTTTTTCTTCCAGAACCTTCAGATGTACTTTTAATTTATTAGTATGAGAACTCTCCCATTTCTCTATGAAGGTACTTAGTGCTATGACCTTTCCTCTTAGCTTTGCTTTCATTATGCCCCATAAGTTTAGGTATACTGTGCCCTCATTTTCATTGAATTTTACAAAGTCTTTAATTTCTTTCTTTATTTCTTCCCTGACCCAGTGATCATTGAGCAGAGAGTTTTTATTTCCATGAGCATATAGGCTTTCTGTGGTTTTTGTTGCTGCTAAAGGCCAGCTATAATCCATGGTGATCTGATAAGATGCATGGGATTATTTCAATCTTCTTGTATCTGTTGAGGCTTGCTTTGTGACCAATTATATGACCAATTTTGGAGAAGTTTCAAATAGGTTCTCTGAAGAATGTATATTATTTTTGTGTTTGAGTGAAATGTTGTTTAGATATTTTTAGGTCCATTTGAATCATAACCTCTGTTAGTTTTAGTTTAGTTTTTTTTTCTCAATGACCTATTCATTGGTGAAAGTGAACTATTGAGATCTCCCACTATTAATATGTTGGATTGAATGTATGACTTAAGGTTTAGTAATGTTTGTGTTATGAATATAGGTGTTCTTGAGTTTAAGGCATAGATTTTCAAAATTGACATGCCATCTTGGTGGATTTTTCCTTTGATGAATATGAAACATCTTTCCCTATCACTTTTAATTACTTTTGCTTGAAATTCTATTTCATTAGATATTAGAATAGGTATTCAAGATTGTTTCTTGGGCTCATTTGTTTGTAAAACCTTTTCCAGCCCTTTAAACTGAGATAATGACTATCTTCGTTGCTGTGATGTGCTTCTTGTATACAGCAGAATAATGGATTCTGTTTACATGTCCGTTCTGTTAGACAGTATCTTTTTACTGGGAAATTGAGTCCATTGATATTGAAAGATATTAATGACCAATGATTGATTCTTAATTCCTGTTATCTTGATGTTTGTGGTAGTCGTGTGTGTGTGTGTGTGTGTGTGCGTGTATGTATATGTGTGTGTGTGTGCGTCTGCATGTGTGTGATGTTTGTCAAGGTTGAGTGTACGTGTATCTCTGTGTGTTCCTCTCTATTGGTTTTAGTGGTGTGAATTTATTTATTTCTTGTGTATTCTTTTTTTTAAATAATTTATTTATTTTTTCTCAAATTGTAATTCATTCACACAGGGGTTATAAACACAGAAAGGTAGGATGTGGGGAAGGAGATGACACTGGAGTGTGGGTGTTCAGGGAGAATACAGATATCTTTCAGAACCGGGTATCGGCTGGGTGAAGGTTCAGGGGACAAGTCACTGTGACTCTGCCTATGACTCACTTGTCCTTATCTAAGTTGGTATTGTCTGCCAAGGCTACCTATTTACAAGGTCTGTGACTACTCAGGCTTATAAATTTCCACAAAAGCTGCCTGTTTACATTAGCTTATAGCCATCTGTTTCAATGTTTTTCCACAGAGAACCAAGACTTGGTGTTAGTATACATGTATGACAGGCCTATTGCTAATGCACAAAACAAAGAAAGAATTTTATTTCTTGTGTATTCTTGAGTATAGTTAGTCTCATTGGGTTGGAATTTTCCTTCTAGTATCCTCTGTAGGTCTATAAGGCTGGATTAGTGGAAAGGTATTGTTTTAATTTGATTTTGTCATAGAGCATCTTGGAATATATATTACATTGCATCAATTATATTCACAATGTACAATCAATCTATGAACTTACTGTACAAACATATGTGAAATTACTTAGCTTAATTTTCAAATCATATATTTATTTCAAGGCATCATACTATTCTGTCCAGTTTGTCAGTGTAAAAACAAAATAATTCTAGTTCTATCCATTTGCCTGTGAATTTCATGAAGTTATTGTTTTTAATAGCTGAGTGGTACTCCACTGTATAAATGTACCACATTTTCTATATCCATTCCTTTGATGAGTGACATCTGTGTTATTTCCAGCTTCTGGATATTATAAATAAGGCTGCTGTGAACATAGTGGAGCATATGTCCTTGTTATATGTTGGAGCATATTTTGGGTATATGCCCAGGAGTGGTATAGCTGGAGCCTCAGGTAGTACTATGTCCAATTTTCTGAGAAACCAAAGAGACTGTTTTTCAGAGTGGTTGTACCAGCTTGCAATCCCCCCAATAATGGATGAGTGTTCCTCTTTCTTCACATCCTCACTAGCATCTGCTGTCACCTGAATTCTTGATCTTAGCCCTTCTGACTGGTGTAAGGTGGAATCTCAGGGTCGTTTTGATTTGCATTTCCCTGATGACTACCTATGTTGAACATTTCTTTAGGTGCTTCACAGCCATTCAAGATTCCTCAGTTGAGAATTCTTTGTTTAGCTCTGTACCCCATTTTTAATAGGGTTATTTGACTCTCTGGAGTCTAACTTCTTGAATATATATATTGGATATTAGCCTTCATTCTGAGTGAGGTAACCCAGTCACAAAAGAACACACATGCTATGTACTGACTGATAAGTGGATATTTGCTCGAAAGTTCGGAATATCCACAATACATCTCACAGACCGTATGAAGCTGAAGAAGAAGGAAGGCCATAGTGTGGGCATTTCAATCCTACTTAGAAGGGAGAACAAAATAGTCATGGGAGGTAGAGGGAGGGAAGGACATGGGAGTGAGAAAGGAGAGGGAGAGGAAAGGAGACGCAGTATCTGGCGTGGGAGGAGATGAGAAAGAATTACAGAGTCAGGAGATTGAACAGATGTGTATAGCAATGGGGGATGGGGAACTGTAGATAACCCCTAGAAAGTCTCAGCTGCCAGAGAAGCAAGAGGTTCCCAGGACTCAATGGTGATGACATTAGCCAAAATACCCAACAAAATCAGGATGACCAAAATATCTCAGCCTACTTCCTTGTCCTAACCCAAAGTCATTTTCATGTCTGAAGCCTACATCTTTGTTCAGCCTAAGATTTACATTCCTGCTTGAAATTACTTTTTTGTTCTAGT
Organism: Grammomys surdaster; assembly: GCF_004785775.1. NCBI lineage: Eukaryota > Metazoa > Chordata > Mammalia > Rodentia > Muridae > Grammomys > Grammomys surdaster. Next base: position 5,545,471 of record NW_021620899.1, on the reverse strand, counting down.
ACAATGTCAGACTCCTGTCTGAAGCCTACTTCCTTGTCCTTGGCCAATGTCGTATTCCTGCCAAGCAACCCATTTCCTTGTCCTTGGCCCATGTCAGATTCTTGCCAAGCAGCCCCCAAAGCTCTCTGCCTCTCCCCCTTTTTATTTCATTGACAAGACTGAGCCTGTCTTAGGTCTTTCTAACAAGAATGCCTTCCTTACCCATCATGCATTATCAAAAGCAATACTCTTCTGTCTTAGGTTGATAAGGTTGTGTGCAGAATCTTACCCATTTTTGGCTTGCCAATTTGTTAATTTAATAACTCTATCTTGGGGTCCATTTTCAGTTTCAAGCCATGTACTTTGGCTGCCAACAACATACATTAGAGAAACTGCCATTTCAAAAGTTACAACAAAAACTATAAGTAGGACGAGTTGAGGGAAGAATGGATGAAGAAGGAAGTCTTTGTGATACACTGGGGATGGGGAAAGGGAAATCACAGCAGATGTTCTGTTACAGAGCTGAGGATGAAACTTGGGAAATAGACATGGAGAAGCAGAAGGAGAGGTGAAGATCTGTAATCATCCTACCTGCTTCCAGGAAGGAGTTTCCTTTTAGATAGCAGAAAATGATTGCTGGGGTTGGGGGCTGGAATAAGGCGGATGAGTTGAGGGAGGGAGATAAGAGGGGAATCAATGGAGATGGCTCAGATGAGGCTGCCACAGGTGTTCTGCTGTAGTGCAGCAGTCCCAGTAATGAGATTGTGAGACTGACTCTGGGGGAACACAGAAGTTAAAATCTGTAGTCAGTCTACCTGGTTTCCTAATAGGAATAGCCTATGGAAATATGAAATGATAGTCAATTTATAATCCATCACAAGCATAGGTATAGAATAAAGGAATAGGGGTACAAATAGATCCCATTGCAAAGGAGGAATAGAATCAGTATTTATGGACGGAGAATCAGGAATGAGAAGATCAGGTGAGAATGAGGAGGAGGGAGAAGGACAAAGGAGGGAATATTGGAAGAGACAGCAAAAAAAAAAAAAAAAGCCATTTGGTGTGTAGAAATGGAACCAAATACTGTAGAAGATTCATAAAATATATGCGTATATGAAGATGATCTAAATGAAATTGCCAAGTAATAGAGAAGACAGAGAGCCACAACAGGTTGTCTCCTGTCACCACATGAATCTAGCAGACTAAGATTGGGATACATGTAGTTAAGTTTTTGGCCAAAAGAGTCCATGGGAAACTCTAGCAAACCACACTGCATCCAAGTCTTTAGATTACTCTCCACTATCTTACAGCAAAGCCTTACACAATACATACTCTACTTATTAAACACTGAAGAAGCTAAATTGGTGCCTACATAAAACCTTCACCCCTACATGTCATATTTGGTACTGGAAGGGACTCAGTACACTAACAAAGGAGAAACATAAACACCAACCCAGCCACAAAACCTTTTATCTAAAATGGTATCCTACCAACAAGATATGCTAGGACAATGATGGCACAAAGCTTGTGGAAATAACCCACCAATAATGTCTGAATTGACTTAAGGCCCACTCGCAAGATGGAACTTATATTCACCACTGTTTGGGTGACCAAGAACCAGAGACTAGATAGCCAATAGGCATAATATCAAATCAAGTACTACTGGCCTTTTAAAAAAACTTACTCATAAAGTGAATCCTAATGATGCTCTGCTATACTCATAGATCAGTGCCTTATACATCCATCATCAGAGAAGCTTCCTACTGGAGCCAACAGTAACAAATACAGAGACTCATAAGCAGAAATTATACACAGAGAAAGAGACTTTGGAACACACAGCTCTACCTGGATATCTCCACCAAATCCCTCTCACTCAGATCTCAGGGAACTCCATGGGAAAAGAAGGCACAAAGAGTAAAAGAACCAGTAGGGATGGAGGACACCAGAAGAAAAGGCCTCCTAAATCAACTGAACAAGCCTCATTTGAACTCACAAAGACTACAGCAGCAAGCATAGGGCACAGGTCTGTCATCTACATATATATTATAGCTTTCTATCTAGTATGTTTATGGAACTCCTGAGTGTGTGCATGAATAGGTCTTTGATTCCTTTGCCTTCTCTTGATTTCCTTTCCTTCTGTTGGTTTTTCTTGTCCAATGTTGATGTGATGATTTTGGTTTAGCTTATTTTATTTTATATTTTATGTTTGGTTATTATCACTTAGAAGCCTGTTATTTTTGAGTGAAAGGCAAAAAGGGAGTGGATACAGATGGGACAGGAGGTGGGGAAAAATTAGGAATACTAGAGGGACGAGAAAGTGTAATCAGGATATATTATACGAGAAAAGAATCTACTTTCAATTATAGGGAAAAATACAAAATGATACAGATAGATAGATAGATAGATAGATAGATAGATAGATAGATAGATAGATAGATAGGAGAAAGTATTTTTAATGAGGTAAATAATATAGGTGATAATATAAAGTTAGAATCTGGGTTTGAGAAGGTGTGTTCAGAAATGTTAGTACTATTTATTTACTTATTTTTAGTTAGAGACATCAATAACAAAACATTGCTTAATACTAAAAAGCAACTTTGTCAAAAATTTTGGGATTCTAACTTAGAAAACTCAAAGCAAAGTCTGCAGTGTGATGTAAGTATGCCTTAGGAACGTCCATATTCCATGAACGAACTGTGAAGAGAATGCAGAGCTGCTGGGAAAGCAGAAGCAGGCAAGCAATCCCCACAGAAGTCCTCTCCTTATAAAATCCGTACTATTTCTCTTCAAAACATGAAGGCTCTCTCATCTGTTAAATTGTATTTTCAAAAAAGTAAAAATTTAACCCTCTGTTTTATTTTGCTTTTTTTTTTCTGTGATAAAATAGTATGCCCAAAAGTAGCTTGGAGAGGAAAGGGTTTATTTTACAAGTACATTCCGTTTCATTAGGAAAGGTTTAGGTACCATTCCTAAACATGTTGGCCTGTTTTGTATAAGACACCTAGGAGCAATTCTATAAACAATGTTCAGTGGTTTCCGCTTCAAGCTCCTGCCTTGGGTCTCTGCCTTTGTTTCCAATAATGCTACATTAACTAGCAATCAAGAAATCGCCCATAAACCAATCAAATGGGGACAATTCTTCAATTGACTGGCTTCTTACCAGATATGTAGCAACAATTGCTTCCTTCTAGAATCACAATGAAGAGTAGTCATCACATCCTTCCTTTGGGCTACCTTAAACATTGTATAAGCTTTTCTATTAGTCAAAAATACGTTGGCTGTCATCATTACTTGCTAAATGTATGCAGATCTTTCACACTATATAATTCCCATAGTAACATCAATAAATTGATATCATGTGATCATTTAAAAAAAAAAACAAAAGTAAAGCAACCCTGGTAAAATTATAGTTCTTTAGCTCACAGGTGTTGGGATATATCTTTTAGGCTCCACATATAACTTAATGTCTTCCTACTAAATTTTAACGTCTGGACTATCGCTCACTTACTTTTGTTGCTTTATACTTTGCCAATTCCCCTGTGAAATTTTCTCTTCTCCCATGTGACAGCCATGTTAATCAGTTCTCAAAAGCTGTTTTATGTTTCAATGTTGATGTATTACAAATACCTTCTTTATTTATTTCTTGGTCCTCTTTCTGCCTTTCTCCCTCTAAGATTTTCCTTAAAATTCATCCCTTAGACTTTTGCTTTTAGCATTTTCAATCTAATTTCTCTGTGAGATTTCCTTTTTCCAACTCATGCCCCATTAAATCCCATGCTTCCAAATGCATGTTGCCGTTTGAGTGTCTCCCTTTTCCATCAGAGTCTGTGTCCAAATTGATCGCATTGCCTTCCTTTCCAAGTATGATGCCAACCTCCAAACCCCCTTTTGACAGTAGTTTTTGCCCTGGTTATCTGCACTTGGAGCCTTAAAACTCTACTCCTGTCTTCTTTCCTGTCTCCCTCCCCTGCGAGCACTCTGTCTCCCTTCACAATCGGGTTTCTTTTGTTTCATTATTTCTAAGTTTTCACTAATCTTAATATTATGTAAAAGGTAAATGCATGGGCATGAAAGCAACCACAAGATTTCAGGTGGATTCAAAGAATAGGAATAACTTCTAGTTCCAACAAGTTCTAAGCCAACGTTGTGGAACACATCTTAAGCCTATGGCTCAACTAGCAGAGGGAGGGTGGAGAACACAAGAGCAAGAAGGATAGACAAAGGAAGGCTCCTCATTCAGGTGGGCTGATCTTCCCTTGTATCCTCAGCTTCCTGTTTAACTCGTGTCATAAATCCGAAACAAATGTACAAAAAGGAGAAACATACTTAACATTAACTTCGTTGTCAATTTGGTTGAGAACTGTACGTTGATTACCACATATTTAATGAAATAGCTGGTTGCTTTTTTTTTTATGAAACCTCAGGGATTTATAGTTGTTCCTACTTTCATGCTGCATAACAGTCAAGTAAAATGGATACATGACTCTAATCAGGCAATCTTAGGTTTTTAAAAGATCACGAAAAGTACAATTTAACTGCCTTAGAATAGAAGATACACTTGGTGGTGTTCCTACCCATCTTTTATCCCAGCACTCAGAAGGCAGAGACAGTGCATCTAGACAGTTCATGGCAGTCTGCAGTAGGTATAATGTGTAATACATTGTGTAAATATTATCCTTGTTTTATTCAAATGCTGGTTTCTGTGTCATCATATCTGGTTGCAATTCTGAGACTTTTCTGTCTCAATGTTGTGTAAACATTGCTCTCCAAATATTCCTGGATTGGTCAATGAAGAGCTGACCAACCAATGACTCATCAGGGGAGAAAATAGAGCTGGACTTTCTTTTCTAGCCAGGGAACAAAGAGGAAGAGAAAGGGAGTAGAAATTCAGACACTAGTAGAGGCTCTAGGGGACATCATAAGAAAAGAGCTGGACAAGAGAAAGCCACAAAATTCAAGTATCTCAGGAATTTTGGCTGAGAGATAACCATATTACTTAGAGTATTAAAATAGATTAGTATTACTCAGTTGTTGTGCTTTAGAACTGCTATATAAATAAAATAGTCCTGTCTCAATAATTTAGGAGTTAGCTGAGTTACGAGAAAACGGCAACATTTATAAATTTGCACTAACAGCCTGGGCTATAGCCAAGGCTTTAAAAAGAAACCTGTTTTCTCTAAAAACCAAATAATAATAATAATAGAATACAATTCATAAATGAATTAATATAGGTAATATAGTCCTAGATATACATGCTATAAATTCCAATTGAAAGAATAGTATAACTCATTTATACTATGTTTATTTCAATTTTTTTCTGTTCCACGAACCTACCAATATTATTCTAGGCTTTCCTTTCCAATATTTTGATAAGTGTTTTTCTGAGAATTTCATAGTGAGTACTGTATCTGCGTAACTCCTATCCTACCTGCTCTTTTTCTAACTCTTCCCCCTCTTATCCCATATACGTGATCCCTTTTTTAATAGTTGTTGTTACATGTGTGTGTGTGTGTGTGTAAAGAGAGAGATTACATTTGTGCGTACATATACATATTACCTACTGCATAAATTTAGCTTTACTCATATGTATACATTTTCATAGCTGGCCACTTGAAATTAGACAACTTGTATGGAAGTTCACCTTTGAAATAATAACCACAGTATTTTTCTTCTTGTTCAGAATTACTTTTTTTTTAACCTTTGGCTTTCTGGTTCCAAATGAATGTTTTTGTCTATCTCTGTAAAGAATGTTATAGAGATGTTGACTAAAATTGCATTGAATCTGTCATTTTTTGGTAGAATTGTCATTTTGTAACATTTTTTCTACCTATCCACAAGTATGGATGTTCTTTCCATTTTAAAAAAATCTTCCTCAATCTCTCTCTCTCTCTCTCTCTCTCTCTCTCTCTCTCTCTCTCTCTCTTTTTTTTTTTTTTTTTTGGTTTTTCGAGACAGAGTTTCTCTTTGTAGCCCGGGCTGTCCTGGAACTCACTCTGAAGACCAGGCTGGCCTTGAACTCAGAAATCTGCCTGCCTCTGCCTCCCAAGTGCTGGGATAAAAGGCGTATACCACCACTGCCCGGCACTCAATCTCTTTCTTAGGAGATTTAAAGTTTTTGTTGTAGAGGTCTTTGACATTCCTTGTCAGGTTTGGTTGGATTTAGTCATAGAAAAATTTAAAGCTATTGTTAATGTGAGTGTGCCAATGACTTATTTCTTACTATATTGTTGAAGTGTGTAGAAAAGTTACTGATTTTTGCAATAGGGACTTATTTTCCAACTTTGGGAATATTGAGTTTCTATTCTGCCATTTTGCTGAAATAATTTATTATTTCTAGAAGTATTCTGGTGGAATTTGGGGGTTGCTTCTGTATAATTTCATGTCATCTGCAAAGAGGAATAATTGGAGCTCTCTTCTGATTTTACTTTAATTCCTTCTATTGTCTTATTTTTCTAGCTAGTGCTTCTACTTCAAACACTATATTGAAAGGAAGTAGGGTATGGTGAACAGCCCTGTGTTGTTTCTAATTTTAATAAGATTGCTCTGAGATTTTCTTTATTTAGGATGACATTGGCTATGTGTTTGCGATATAGGCTTTATTATGTTGACATACATTCCTTCTAGTTCTACTACTATTCTGTCTAGCAATTCATCAGGAATGACTGCTGTATTTTGTCAAGACTTTTTCTGTATCTATTGAGATGATTATATGGGTTTTCAGCCCATTTACATGAGTTATTACTTATTGATTTATGTTTACTTCATAATACCTGAATCTCTGAGGTAAAGCTGATCTTATCATGGTGGATAACCTTTTTTATATATACCTGTATTTAGTATGCAAGTGTTTTATTGAGAATTTTTACATCTGCGTTCATAGGTAATCTTAGCTTTTAGTTTTCTTAATTTGTTGTGTCTTTCACAAGTTTGGGCATTGGAGTAAAACTGGCTTCATAGAAAGAATTTCAAAGAGATTCTGATGTTTCTATATATTTGAATAATTTAGAAGTATTGGTTGCAAATATTGTTTAAAAGTATATGGCTCTATCTAGGTTTGGTCTTTCTTTTTTTCTTTTTCTTCTTTAGTCAGAGGATCTTTTATCGCTATTTTTCTCTATTTGCTACAGGTCTTAGTTACTTTTCTATTGTAATAAAATACCATGACCAAGGCATGTTATGAACGAAAGCATGTAATTGTGATTTACTATTTTAAAGGGTCAGAGTCTATGACCATCAGGCTGGAGAGCATGGCATCAGCCAAGTAGGTATACCAGTAGGCCATAGCTGAAAGCTGACATCTTGATCCACAAACACAAGAAAGTAAGAACTAACTAGGAGTGTAATGTGCCTTTGAATCCTCAAAGCCCACTACCAGTAACATAGCTCTTCCAACAAGGCTACATCTTCTAACCCTTTCCAAATAGTTTTACCAATTGGTGACCACATATTCAAACACTGAGCCTACTAGGGCCATTCCCATTCAAGTTACCATGGGGTTTGTTTAGGTTACTAATCTCATCTTCATTTAAATGTCGTGGTTAGGATGAATGTAGAAATTCACGCATTTCATTTGGATTTTCCAATGTACTAGAGTTCAGGTTTTGAAATACTCTTGTTTAGTATCTTAGATTTCTTTGGTGCCTGCTATAACATTTCCTGGCTCATTTCTGACTCTGTTTATTTTCAATAAATACTTATGCAACATTCCAAATATGATTTTAAACCATATATATTAATAGAAAAAGATCAGGGGTAGCATACCTCTTCCTAAATTTCTTGTATTTTTCTTTATCAAAATGATGTTCTTTGCCATATGCCTGTTCTGATGACTACCATTTAATATTTGCCCAGTGATTAAATATCTACTAGATTACTGTCTTAAGGAAATATAAAATATCTTTTATATGTCAGACTCACAAGATGAATAAATTGGATATGTAATACAGGAAAGTAGAGTTGACGGTTTAGGTTTCATAAATGTCCCACCATGCATTTCTTTCTGATTACGCCTTAGAATGGCTTTTCTTCAGCTCTATTATTCACCAGTATCCAAATTAGGCAATTCTGGGCTCAGAAGCCCAAGGTTACTGATTTACCTCTGGATGGAGACACTTCTTACTGCTACCAGAGTTTTTGAACTTTGGATTCTGGAGAAACACTCTCTATCAATTCCATCAAAGTCTAAAGGTTGAGTGAAATAAACTTTAATATCTCTGTATTAATTATGACAATCCATATTTTAAAAATGTAATACAACAAAAATAGAGATAATCTTTTGAAGATTCTTTGGAGATTCATCTGTACTGGTATGTTTTTTCATGATACTTAATTGAAAGAAAATGGGAATTTGAGATTCACAACACCATGTTCTTAATTGTACTGTGCTAGTGAATTTTAACTGTCAATTTGACACAGCCAACAATCATCTGGATAAAGAGCACTGAGGAATTCTCTAGATCAGGTTTTCTATGTGGAGGACTATCTTGGTTGGTTATTCACCAGGAAGATTCAGTCTATTGTGGATAATATGACTCCTTAGTATGGGTTTGGAAATCTATCAAAGTTTAAAAAGTTAATGTAGCATGCACACAGCATTTACTCTCTGCTCCCAAGTGTACAGATGAGATGATACTGTCTCAGGCTTCTGCTGCTATGCCTTCTCTGAAGTGATAGACTGTAATCTAAGCTAAAATAAACACTTTCTTTCTAGGTTGCTTTCTGTCAGAATATTTGTCACAGCAACAGAAAGGAAACTAGACACTCACTCTTTTCACTAAACAAGGTACTAATTAACCTTTCTGGTCTACACTCCCCGTGTACATAAATAAGTGTAAGGAGACTACCACCTTCGCTTCTCTTTGTTTTTTTTTTCCCAGGATTTAAATATAACACCCATCACACAGGGTGGCACCTGGTATTTCCTGCTGTTCAGTAGATGTGCCATAAGGATATCATGCATCAGCAGTTGACTTGCACAAAACTGAAAGTGAGAATATGATGTGCAGCTTTTACAAAGGCCACTGGAGAACGTAAAGCCAAAAGTAAACACTTGGCTGCCTTTCTGAAATTAATTTAGTCAGAAGTCATGTACAGGGTTTTTTATCTGTGTAAGGCCAAGTGCTAGATGTTAGAAGCCCAAAGGTGCTGATTTGCTGACTCAAGAGGATGTGGAGATGCAATCATAGACATAAACACACAGCAATAAAATTATAAGAAAAAGCAGTGAATATCTCCTATTTTTGAGATTTTGGTAGATTGCATCATTGTGTTACACAAGTGTAGCCACAGTCAACTTTCTAATTCAAAATTCATTTAGTGTATTTGTAGACTATCAGCACTGCCGGTATTCACACTCGGGGATCAGAGAAAAGGCATCCGTTGGGAGTGTAGGTAGGCAGTCCTCACCTCATTTCAGTTCAAGCACAGCAGTCGTAAATCTTTACACTCTGGGGTGAGACGTCTAAGTTATTGGTAGGAAAGCTGTCCAGAGAAAACACAGTTTCAATATCACTGATAGGAGTAATTGTTTCAATAAACAATTCAGTTTCACCAAAGACTTCAACTTATTCAAATAATACATATGATTATGCATATATAATATCTAAATGTTAACAAGGGTATTGCCAGAAGTTCTCCCCAGCATATCTGCTAAGATCTTGAAAATGAAGAGCAACCACCTATTTACAGACCTGAGGGAACAGCATGACAGACAGAGGGAACAACCAGAGCAGGCAATGTAAGTTGGGAAAGATAGATAGACTGTCTCAGGGAGGAAAGAATAAAGGCATCCAGGGGGTGGATCATTGCTGACATACAGGAAAGTAAGACATGCTCGGGCAGGAGAAGTGAGGTCTGAGAGATTACAAGGTCTTGTGAACCATGATGCAGAATCTGAATTTTATTCTATATGAAATGGAACGTTACTGAAGAATGTGATTAGTAATTGACATTTTAAACAATTGTGGCTTCTGTGTGAGAATGGATTAAAAAGGAGAAGAGAAAATTACGCATTTCAAGGTAAATATGAACATGTCAAACAGAGACGTCATGTCTTGGGGAGGAGAGTTGAAGTAACCTGGATACATTTTAAAGGTAGAATCTTCACAAACTTGTTGAGAAATTTAAAAAAAATAAATAGATAAAATGACAGAAATTAGGGACATCCTTCTAGTTTTGTGAGCCAGAGATGAAGACTAGAGGCAAGACAAACTTAAGGCTGGAAGTTCATGGGTTCTTCTTTGGACTTGCTAATCTTAAGTGACTTTGTGGTGACTCAGCATGTCACACAGGTGGTTAAGTGATAGAATAATAATGTAATGCAATAATAATGAAAACATCTAATTACCAAATACTTTAACTGCATAAAAGGGACTGTAATTTGCATGAATGAAATCTTTAATCCCTCAGAACACCTTATGAAGCAATTCTATAATTGTACTTACTTATCAAAGACAAAGCTCAGGACCAAAAAGAGTAGGTGACTTGGTTTAGCAACTGGGAAACCTGTAAGCTTGGATATTATATACTCTAGCCCAACATCATAACTTCTTATTCCGTACTCTATTGTTTCTCAGACTCTTGGGCCCTCCACAGTAGATTCAATATTAAATGAATATATATGGGTTATTCTTTAGTTTATGAACATTTTTATGAAAATGTACTTATTAAGCATTATAAATAGCCTCAAGATCTTCATAATATGCCAAATAGTAATCGTTGTTATGAATAAAACTAAGTGTACAATAAAAGTTGAGGACATGGAGTGGCAATGAGGATTATTTTACATTAAAAAAAAATAGTCAGGGTTAGTCTCTCTGAGAAAGTGTCTGCTGAGTAGAGAGATGACAGAAATGAAGATGTAAGCTATGCATATAATAGGCTTAAGAAAGTAGGCCAGGCAGGACAAGTTAGGTCGAAAGCCTTTGAGTATCAAACAATAATTAGCAAGGAATGCCAAGGCATTTGGAGCTAAATACACTTTTCAAATACTGTGGTTAAATTCTAACATATACTTAGTTATAAGAGAAGTGTAGACACAATTAATGCCATCTAAATAGACAGCTTGCATATAGGAAAAGGTTTGAATAATGAAAATCTGGATAGACCTGAAACACTTGTGACTTAAAAGTCAGATAAAGAAAAGGAGAGAGGAGAGGAGAGGCGAGGAG
>NW_021620899.1:5479852-5533924 GCF_004785775.1 Grammomys surdaster | reverse complement strand
GGGGAGGGGAGAATCCTATAACAAAGTCTTCAAAGAAAAAAGTTATCAAAGAAGAGAGAAAAATGTGTCTGAAAAGTTAAGTACACAGAGTACTGTCAGGACAGACTAAGTTATTTTGATAGTACTAGCAACTGAAGCAAACTGTAGATACATTAGACAAAGTCAAAACTGGTGTTAATCTGGAATAGTAGTTGTACTGATTTTGTAAAATGGGCTTTGCTATCTAGCAAAAGAAAGCCAACGCTCTTCTATACAATTCTCAATAGGATGTACCTTTGATGGGCTCCCTCAGAACTGTCTTTTATCAGTTTCTGTCAGTTTGGAGGTATAAAATTTCATTCTAATAGGTTGGTGATTTGTTTCCTAAGGTGTACAAAACATCAACCCTGCTTAGTTAGGGGTTTTATTGCTGCAACCAAACACTATGACTAAAAGATGGAAAGAAGGGGATTTATTTGGCTTGTATTTGACATTGTAGTCTATCACTGAAGTAAGTCAGAACAAGACCTCAAAGCAGAACCTGGAGGCAGGACCCAATGCATAAGCCATGGAGGAGAGCTGAACTGCTTACTGACTTTTTCCTCATGGCTTGCTCAGCCTGATTTCTTGTAGAACCCAGAAAAGGACAAGTAGCCCAGGGATTATACCACCCACATTAGGTTGGGTCCTCCCCCATCAATCATCGATTACAAAAATACTCCAAAGGCTTGCCCACAGCCTGATGTGAGGGTGGCATTTTCTCAGCTGACTTCTCTCCTCTCAAATGACTTTATTTATATCAAGTTGACATATACTAAGTAGCATAAAGCTTTACCTTAATTGCAATCTTTATAAGATCTTCTGTTTGTTTCTAGTGCCCAGGACCCATTTTGTGTCCTATTTTGAATAGTAAAGGTGCTTTAGAGAACTGAAAAGATAATGTATAGACTTAAGGACTCGGAAATACCTGGATCTTATTATTGGCTGGAAGTCTCTTATGACAATATCGCTGAGAATGAAATGCTAAAGTATCTAGTGAAATGAAGTTCTAGACTCAAACCCAGAAGGCACTGGGTGAGGAGGCCCTGCTCTAAGCATCCACTCCTCAGCCCCTTGGTCCAGAGGACTTTAAACTACTCATCTAAGCTGGATCCCACATCTTCCTAGACAGAGACAGAGAATTTTAATCAACACAAAGTTCTCTCTAAGTACCTGCCCAAGATAGCAGTGGAACAGCAGTTGGGACAGCAATGGGCAGAGGAGATGGAACTGCAGTTCCCAGAGGGAAGTTAGGTCCAAACCTTTGAAAGAAGGAAGAAGGAGACAAAAGCTAAACAGGCTACTTAGGCAAGGCCCATGTTTTGTTATTCTGGGAAGAAGAAACATGAAAATCCATGTCTCCCAGTGCTCTGTTTCTAGTTGTCTGGAATGTCTAGCTCCAGTATATGCAGTCTACATTGGACACGCCTCCTTGTTTACTTTTGTCATTGTTTTATTTTGTTAAGACAGAGTCTCTTATAGCCTATGCTTGCCTTGAATTTGCTATGTAGCTGAAAATGACTTTTGAACTCCTATTTCTGCTTTCCATGTGTTCAGATTAAAATGCATAGACTATGACCCCAGAATAATAGAAATCCTTCTTTCACATGAAATATGTAAATAACAAAAAACAAGGAGCACAGAGTTGGAGTTGAAGGAGGAATTCAATAGAAGAATATTCCACAGGCTCTCCAATGAGAAATAATCTGTATGCCTCAGTTTGCTTACAGTGTTTTCTGCTTTGATGATGATTATGACCCTTGGCAATATTAGAACTAGGAACAGGCTGCACCCTTTCCCTATCTTTCCTTTCTGACAACCTCAGATTAAACTCTCCTTTGAGATATAGCCCTGAAACATACTTTGCTCAACTCACAATTTAAAGTCACAGAATCTGGATACCAGCTGTCTGTCTGCTTAAAGACCCAAGCTTGCTAGTGCCAAGTTGAGTTGTCTGCTAGTGCACATTTTGCCTGTTTTTTGCTACATAGGCCCTTCACAAATGATTGTTTGCCTACTAATTGACAATGATCCTGGTGATAAATCTTACCTCATAAGCTGGATTTCCTTTATTCCAGCATCTTTAGGAAATGATAGTTCCTGTATCTTTCAGATAATAGTCTAACTCCTACAAGTCTATTCTTAAGAGAAATAATACCCCTGACAAAAATTAAGATGCTCATTAAAATTTAAAATTATGGAAATTGGGTTGTATTCATGAGTACTGAAGACAAATAAAATATTTGAACTTTGTGATTCTCCTTTTAAATTATTTGTATGGTTAATTCTCTAGGCTGTTAGGGTCTTGTGTGTGTGTGTGTGTGTGTGTGTGTTTTTATTGGATATTTTATTTATTTACAATATAGATGTTAACCCCTTTCCCCATTTCCCCTCCCTAGAACCACTTATCCCATCACCCTTCCTCCTTTATGTTTTTATGCCATTTTGATTACATGCATGTATTAAGGCCAGTTCTAGGTTGAGGGTCTAGCAATACAATAGATGCAAATAGTCAAGGAATAAGCAGTACAATAAACACAAATAGTCAAAGAAAAAGCAAGGCATTACACCCAATTATGTGAACACTCCCGTGATCTGTTTCTAAGGGCTTATCAGGATGACCAAAGTATCTGAGCCTACTTCCCTGTTCTAGCCTAAGGTCATTTTCCTGTCTGAAGCCTACTTCCTTGTTCAAGCCTAAAATTTACATTCCTGTCTGAAATTACTTCTTTGTTCTAGTCTAAGATTTAGATTCCTACCTGAAATTACTTCTTTGTTCTAGCCTAATGTCAGATTCTTGCCTGAAGCCCACTTCCTTGTTTTTTATCAATATCATATTCCTGCCAAACAGCCCATTTCTTTGACTTTGGCCCATGTCAGATTCTTGCCCAGCAGCCCCAAAGGTTCTCCGCCTCTCACCTTTTTTTATTTCATTAACAAGACTGAGCCTGTCTTATTGTGTTAACACTTTTATTCAACAACATCAACATGTTGACAGCCAAGTACATGGCTTGAACCTGAAAATGGACCCCCAGGCAGAGTTATTAATTTAACAGGCTGGCAAGCCAAGGATAGGTAAGATTCTGCACAGAGCCTTACCAACCTAAGACATAAGAGCATTGCTTTTGATAATACATATTCCATGATGGGTGAGGAAGGCATTCTTGTCATAATAACCTAAGACAGGCTCAATCTTGTTAATGAAATCAAAAAAGGGTCTTTTTTTTTTAACCCGAATTGTTACTTGTGAATGTTAACCTTGGTAATCTGTGCAAAAATTCTTCTTTCAGCATATATTTTAAAGTCAAGTATATCTGTTGTCAAATTCTGTAAATTAATTAGAATTTTATTAAGTGAAATGACATCTACCTTAACATCATTCTTATTCATCAATTAAATTATTGTTCTGCACCAGCAAGATGGCTCAGCAGACAAAGGTGTTGCCACCAAACCTGATAACCTAAGTTTAAATCCCAGAACCCATATGTGTAAGGAGAGAAACAACTCCTGAAAGGTGTCCTCTAGCTTCTATATGGATACCATCATGCACATACACATACGCAGACACACACACACACTGACTATATATGAATTTTGGTTATCATTTATTGTAAAATTACTGAATGTTAAACATGGTTCTAGTTGCTTTATACAAATTAAACTAAGTCATAACAAACAACTATCATAATTCCACTTTAAAATAAGGAATACATGTAGAAATCATGATTCACAGAAGCAGGGAATTAATCCCTAGGACTCTGAGCCAATATATGCACCAAAAATGTCCATCTCATCTTTTTAGGCTCCATACAAAGAACTATCTGTGGGACTATAAGTCCATGTCAAATACGCCTACTTCAAACATCACATTTTCTGGATTCTATATGAATTTGGCCTTTAAGACATATTTTGACACTTAGCAGCATAAATATCAGAGACAGGTTTATAAAATTTTACTAAAAGTAAAAGATACTTTATCTAAAGTGTTTTGAAAGCCTGACATAACAGTGGTGCTTAAGATCGACTAGTTCACATAAGGGGCCTTAGTCTCAGCATTCATCCCTTATAACACTGGAAAAAATACTCAAGTCCTCACATTATAATAGAGGTTGTTAGCCCTCATGTACCTAACACCCAGCCAGGTACATTAAATGCATAACCCTAAGTCATACACTAAAGTCAAGAGTCAGAGAACCTGGAGTTAACTGAAAAGCATACATTCCACTGACAAACACATAATTCAGTTTATTTTTAACATTGTGTGAGTGAAAGACATACTCTGTCACAACAGAATATTTGAACAATTCAATTGTGTCAATTTAACCAACTCCTGGGTGTACACTTTCAGATGCCTATTTTCTCTTTAATTTTAACTTAACACCAGCTTCCCAGACAATCATCCTGATGACCAAAAGACTGAATTAGTTAACTCTTATGATGTGGCATGCTGCTGATTTGTTTATTTTTAAATAAATTTTGTTTAAGGCTAAGTCCATCATGGAAGCAGATAAATGATCATCAGATCTTCCCTCTCCGTCCACTACTCAAAATCTAATCCCCAAGTCTTGTCCACAACTACATAAAAGACTGCTGGATATTGCTTCCTTCTCTGTTTCTATTCCTAGGGAATAACCAGATGCTGCTGTCACACATGATTTTCTTCTTTCTTTGGACCTCTATAGGGAAACATGGCATTGACCTGATCTTGCTGCTTGGGGGAAAGCCCCATAGGTTTTTCAGGTTAGAGTCCATGGCTTCTGGGTTACGTTGTGCCTTCCATTTTCTGACAAACTAATGTACTCCCTTAGACAGTGAAGTCTGCAGGCCACTTTGTGTTTCTCTGTATGTTCTCTTAGTAGTCAAAGAAGCATAGAAGCTTGACAAGACAATTGATGTTAGACATTAATCTGTGTACTCTGTATGGCATGAAAAATTCATTCTATCCTGGCAACTACAACTGTATTGATCCTGGCAACTGCCGTTATATTCTGTTTCTGGTAGAGGTATAAAAAGTCTAATTGCTCTCAATAAAAATTGTCACAGCATCAGTTGAGCCGTGCCCAATGCAATTGGCCTGATTTAATTTCTCACAGCCAAGAAATAAAATAAAACTAAACCTCAGGGTTTCTATCAGGTAACCTTGGCCCAGTAAGTAAGCATGTGTGCTTATAGACCTCAAGTCTCTGTTCTAGCCCATCTTCATCCCTAAGCATTAGGTCCTAATACTCTGAAACACATCTAACTGAAACGTCAAGGGGCCACATCTCACAGGCTATCAGAATCATTCCCTACAGGCAAATCACAGCCACCTCACTCTCCTAAGAACCAGAGGGAAAAAAATAGAAAATAAGGAACAGAATACCCACCCAAAAAAGATAAGACTAGATATCAGCACTGAGAATTATAGTCATTCCAAACCCAGATTCCTTTGAAAAATAAAAAAATAAAATCAATAACAACCATGACAATATTCCTTTATAAAAAAAATCAAATCAATAACAACTGTGACAATACGCATCCATTAAGCCCAGCAAGTCTACCACAGAATGCCCTGAGAGAGGTAGGATAGCTAACACACAAGACAAAACCTTCAAAATAGCTTTTATGAATATGGTAGAAATCCTTAGAGAGTAAAACTGAATCCATTAAAGAAATATGTAAAACTGCAAATAAAGAGTAGGATGAAATGAAGAAAACAGTCCAAGACTTTCAAGTAGCAGTTGAAACAGAAAAGAAAACCCAAACGAAGGGCAATATAGAAATGAAAAGCTGAGGAACTCAAAAAGTAAACCCAAAGGCAACCCTTACCAACAGAATACAAAAGATGGAAGACAGAATCTGATTCATTGATGACAAGATCGAAAAGGTGAATAACTCAGTTAAAGAAATGTTAAATCTGACCCTTCCAGTATGCACCTGTGCCTGGAGCAGTACTAGGGTGTCAGCTCTGCTCCCAATTCCCCAAAACCCAGAGGAGGCTGGACACCTAGGAGCTCTAACATGCCCAGGAGTACAGGTGAGTATGCCATGACCCCTCCCCCCCCAAAAAAAAACAGGGAGTAAGTGGGACCCACAGAGACCCAGGAACTCCCTCAAGGTCAGTGGCGCAGGACCCTTACAGTTTTCGTCTGCGAGTGGAGTAGCCCTAATGTGTCAGCTCTGCACCCAATCCCCCAAAACCCAGAGTAGGCTAGACTCCTAGGAGCTCTAACACACCCAGGAACATATTATAATAGGATTACAGGATCTCAGGAGCCTGAGCACACCAGGAATTCAGGATGCCAGAACAGCCTGACTCCCAGGAGCTATCACAACCAGGATCTCAGGATCACAGGATCATGGAGACAGCTGGACTCTGAGGAGTTCTGACACAACAAGGATAACAAGACAGACAATCTCCAGTCAGAGACAGCTATTGAAAGTAGCCCTAGAAATATCCAGATGGCTAAAGGCAAGCACAAGAACATAAGCAACAGAAACCAAGGTTACTTGGCATCATCAGAACCTAGTTCTCCCACCATAGCAAGGCATGAATAACTGATCACATCAGAAAAGCAAGATTCACTTTTAAAATCACTTCTCAGGATGACGATAGAAGACTTTAAGATGGACATAAATAACTCCCTCAAGTAAATACAGGATATCACATGTAAACAAATAGAAGCCATTAGAGAGGAAACACAAAAATCCCTTAAATAATTAAAAGAAAACACAAACACACAGATGAAGGAATTGAACAAAATAATTCAGGACACAAAAACGGAAGTAGAAACAATAAAGAATCACAAAGGGAGACTACCGAGGAAATAGAATATCTAGGAAAGAGATCAGGAGACATGGATACAAGCATCACAAACAGAATACAAGAGATAGAAGAGAGAATCTCAGGTGTAGAATATACCATAGAAAACATTGACACAATTGTCAAAGAAAATACAAAATGCAAAAATCTCCTAACCCAAAACATCCAGGAAATCCAGGACACAATGAGAAGACCAAACCTAAGCATAATAGGTATGGAAGAATGCAAATATTCCCAACTTAAAGGGCTAGTAAATATCTTCAACAAAATTACAGAAGAAAACTTCCCTAACCTAAAGAATGAGATGCCTATGGACATACAAGAAGCCTACAGAACTCCAAATAGACTAGACCAGAAAAGAAACTTGCCCTGTCACATAATAATCAAAATACCAAGTGCACAAAACAAAGAATATTAAAAGCAATAAGGGAAAGAGGTCAAGTAACATATAAAGGCAGACCTATTATAATTACATGAGACTTCTCACTAGAGACTATAAAAGCCAGAAGATCTTGGACAGATGCCATACAGACACTAAGAGAACACAAAGCCCAACCTAGGCTAGTATACCCAGCAAAAATCTCAATTACCATAGATGGAGAAATCAAAATATTGCATGACAAAACCAAATTTACACAATATCTTTCCACAAATCCAGCCAGGATAATAGAGTGAAACCACCAACACAAGGAGGGACATTATACCCTAGGAAAAGCAAAAAAGGTAGTCTTCTTCCAACAAACCCAAGAGAAGATAGCCACACAAATATAACTCCACCTATAATAACAAAAGTAACAGAAAGCAACAATCACTTTTTTTTATTTATTTTTTCTCAAATCGTAATTCATTCACATAGGGGTTATAAGCACAGAAAGGCAGGATGTGGGGAAGGGAATGACACTGGAGTGTGGGTGTTCAGGGGGAATACAGATATCTTCAGAACCGGGTGTCAGCTGGGTGAAGGTTCAGGGTACAAGTCACTATGACTCTGCCTATGACTCACTTGACCTTATCTAAGTTGGTATTGTCTGCCAAGGCTACCTATTTACAAGGTCTATGACTACTCAGGCTTGTAGATTTCCACAAAAGCTGCCTGTATACATTAGCTTATAGCTATCTGTTTCAATGTTTTTCCACTGAGACCCAAGACTTGGTGTTAGTATACATGTATGACAGGCCTATTTCTGATTTTAGGCCTATGGTTGATTTTAGGCCTTCAGTGTGTAAGCAGGGCTGCCCCTGACATCTCCTCCCTCCTCTAAGTACAGAAGGGCTGTGACAATTCTAATCTTGTGAAGGTGGGGATAGAAGCCTGACCTCCAGTAATTGAAGGGGACCTTGTAATGGCTCCAGAGCCCCTGTCGTTGTCCAGTGAGGCATGAGGGCCATACCCGTCCCAATGTCTTTTTCCTGGAGATGGGATAGTTTTGACATCAACCCCTATGCAGTCAGGTTTGTCCCTCAGGGAACCCAGAGAGATATTTTTTATCTTTTATTTATATTCCCTTGCAGTGCTTAGCCTCACAGCCTAAGAAAGAATTCAGATCGCCTGTCAGAGGGGGTTCTGGGTGGCCCCTCTCTGCTTGGTCTAGGGGCAGAAGTCCCCCCTTTTAGGTTGGGTGGAGATGGGTTTTGGAAACACCCTGTATAAAGTAACAACCTCATCTTGAGTCTCGTGGTCCTCCATAGCTAACTTATGATAATGTATCTGAGTAGGTTTTGCTACCAAATTATCTATCTGTTGTTTCACAGAGTTAGTCAGCCTATTTGAGACCCAAGGACCAGCAGAAAAAAGCAAAAAGAACCCAAATAATGGTCCCAAGATGGGAGGAAATAGGGTTGACAACCTTGGAGAGGCTGAAAACCAATTCTTGTACCAGCATTCTTCTGTCTCTTTCTCTCTCTGATTTTTCTCAGGGCCTTCACTGACCTATTTCATGCTCTCTTTAACCCTCCTTGTCTTGTCTATGTAAAGGCATCATTCTTCTTTAAGGGCTGTACACAGTCAAGAGCTGTACACAGCCCTTTCTATTGTGATAGAGTAAATCAAGTCCAATAAGGATCTTTGCGATTTTAGGAGGTCTCTTCAGACAGTGAAACGAGGGATTTCTTCAGATTAGTGATGTCAATCTCTAGCTGTTTGATGTTCTTGTCAGTGGCCCTTCAAAGGTCTGAGTAGTATAATTACGGAGGCCAGCTTCTGGATTAGAACTTTTAACAGCAGACATCACGGGTAATTCATTTTTACCTGGAAAGGAAAAAGAAGGGAATTCTCAGGGAGATTTCTCTTCCCTGGATATAAATTGCTATTCATCATATTTATGGTTGGGCCTGGCTTTGTGGGGGTATCTATTTATTTCATTAATCTTTTTGGTAGCCAGTTAGCTGTGCTTTCTGTGGTATCAAACAGGCATATCAATCCTCGTCCACATAAGGGAACTGGGTCTGGGCCATTCCCTTTAAGGGTAAGAGGATTCTTCCCCATATCTGTGGCAAAGTTTTTGTTGGTCTCGGTGGTGCCAGAGGCAGACAGCAGCAGATTTGCCATGAGCTTTCAGCTTTAGAGAGTTAAAAGTGAACAAGGCATGATGGAGAGTATTTCAGGGGGGACTCTTTCTGGGGGGTACCATTCCCCCCTCTTTTGTTTTTAAAGCCAATTTTTCAGAGTTCTTGTAAAATCAGGGCAGAAGCACCAACAGTCACTCCTTCCACACTAAGAGAGTCATGAAGACCCTCTTTAAGGATATATAAATCTATATTAATAATCTTTTGTCAAAGAACTGTTATATCACCGCTGACAAATAATTAGGCTATATAATATATCGATTAGTAATAGCTTCTACTTTTCGTGAGATTACCTCTCTTTTGTCAATTAACTGTTGAGGAAAATTAGGATTTCCATCTCTCTTGAGAATATTGAACAGAGACTTAAATTCTTTTGTGGAGAGCTTAAAAGAGGATCTTAGTCAATTAGCAACTCCTAGAAACTTTTAGAAGTAATTTAAAATAAGTAAACTCTCTCCCTCTCTTTTTTTTTTTAGCACCTTTATCTGTGTGTTTGGTTTTTTTTATTATTGGATATTATACTTATTTACTTTTCAATGTTGTCTCCTGTCCCATTCTCCGACAAAACCCCTTATCCCATATCTCCTCCTCCTATTTTTGTGAGAGTGTGCTCCAAACATCCTCCCAGTCCCTTCTCCCTGCTCTCAAATTCCCAAACAGTAGGGGATCCAAACTTTTGGGGACCACGGCCCTCCACTTCCACTGAAGTCTGACATGGTCACCCTCAATTACCTATACAGGTGTATGAGTCCGTCCCTTTGTGCTCTCTGGCTGACGGTTTAGACTCTGGGAGCTCTTGTTGAAACTTTTGATACTCCTTCTAGAAAGGACCAAAGCACCCCCACTATGGTCTTCCTTCTTCTTCTTGAGTTTTATGTGGTCTATACGTTGTTTCTTAGAAATTGTGAGCTTTTGGGCTAATATTCACTTATCAGTGAGTGCATACCATGTATGTTCTTTTGAGATTGGGTCATCTCACTCAAGATGCTATTTTCCAGCTCCATCTGTTTGCCTAAGAATTTCATGAACTCATTGTTTTTAATAGCTGAGTAGTACTCCATTGTATAGATGTACCATATTTTCTGCATCCATTCTTCTGTTGAAGGGCATCTGGGTTCTTTCCAACTTCTGGCTATTATAAATAAGGCTGCTATGAACATGGTGGAGCATGTGTCCCTGTTGTATGTTGAAACATCTTTCGGGTATATGCTCAGGAATGGTATAGCTGGGTCCTCAGGTAACACTACATTCAATTTTCTGAGATACCACCAGATTGCTTTCCATAGTGGTTGTTCCAGTTTACAATCCCACCAACAGTTGAGGAGTGTTCCTCTTTCTCCACATCCTCGCCAACATCTGCTGTCACCTGTGTTTTTGATCTTAGCCATTCTGACTGGTGTGAGGTGGAATCTCAGTGTTGTTTTCATTTGCATTTCCCTGATGATTAGCGATGCTGAACACTTCTTTAGGTGCTTCTCAGCCATTTGAGCTTCCTCAGTTGAGAATTCTTTGTTCAGCTCTGTGCTCCATTTTTAATAGGGTTCTTTGATTGTCTAGAGTCTAATTTCTTCAGTTCTTTGTATACCTTGGATATTAGCCCTTTATCAGATGTAGGGTTGGTGAAGATCTTTTCCCAATCTGTTGGTTGCCACTTTGTCCTATTGACTGTGTCCTTTGCTTTACAGAAGCTTTGCAGTTTCATGTGGTCCCACTTGTCAATTCTTGGTCTTAGAGCAGGAGCCATTGGTGTTCTGTTCAGGAACATTTCTCCTGTGCCCATGTGTTCCAGGCTTTTTACCGGTTTCTCTTCTATTAGTTTCAGTGTAGCTGCTTTTAGGTGGAGGTCCTGGATCCACTTGGAATTGATCTTTGTACAAGGAGTTAAGAATGGATCAATTTGCATTCTTCTACATGCTGACCTCCAGTTGGACCAGCACCATTTGTTGAAAATGCTGTCGTTTTTCCACTGGATGGTTTTAGCTCCTTTGTCAAAGATCAAGTGACCATAGGTATGGGGGTTCATTTCTGGGTCTTCTATTCTAGCCCATTGATCCTCCTGCCTATCTCTGTTCCAATACCATGCAGTTTTTATCATATTGCTTTGTAGTACAGCTTGAAGTCAGGGATGGTGATTCCCCCAGAAGTTCTTTTATTGCTGAGAGTATTTTTCACTATCCTGGGTTTTTTGTTATTCCAAATAAATTTTAAGATTGTTCTTTCTATCTCTGTGAAGAATTGAGTGGGAATTTTGATGGGGATTGCATTAAATCTGTAGATGGCTTTTGCAAAATAGCCATTTTTACTATATTAATCCTTCCAATCCATGAGCATGAGAGATCTTTCCATCTTCTGAGATATGCTTCAATTTCTTTCTTCAGGGGCATGAAGTTCTTGTCATACAGGTCTTTTACTTGCTTTGTTTTGTTCACACCAAGGTATTTTATATTATCTGCGACTATTGTGAAGGATGTCATTTCCATAATTTCTTTCTCAGCCAGTTTATCTTTTGAGTAGAGGAAGGCTACTGATTTGCTTGAGTTAATTTTATATCCAGCCACTTTGCTAAAGTTGTTTATCAGGTTTAGGAGTTCTCTGGTGGACGCTTTGGGGTCACTTAAGTATACTATCATATCATCTGCAAATAGTGAGATTTTGACTTCTTCCTTTCCAATTTGTATACCTTCAACCTCCTTGTGTTGCCTAATTGCTCTGGCTAGGACTTCCAGTACTATATTGAATAAGTAGGGGGACAGTAGGCAGCCTTGCCTAGTCCCTGATTTTAGTGGGATTGTTTCAAGTTTCTCTTCATTTAGTTTGATGCTGGCTACTGGTTTGCTGTATATTGCTTTTACTATGTTTAGGCATGGACCTTGAATTCCTGATCTTTCCAAGACTTTTATCATGAAGGGGTGTTGAATTTTGTCAAATGCTTTCTCAGCATCTAGTGATATGATAATGTGGTTTTTTCCTTTGAGTTTGTTTATATAGTGGATTACATTGATGGATTTCCGTATATTGAAACAACCCTGCACTCCTGGGATAAAGC
The DNA here is from genome assembly GCF_004785775.1 of Grammomys surdaster. Taxonomy (NCBI): domain Eukaryota; kingdom Metazoa; phylum Chordata; class Mammalia; order Rodentia; family Muridae; genus Grammomys; species Grammomys surdaster. The sequence continues at coordinate 5,521,493 of NW_021620899.1, read as the reverse complement.
CTACTTGATCGTGATGGATAATTTTTTTGATGTGTTCTTGGATTCAGTTCGCGAGAATTTTATTGAGTAATTTTGCATCAATGTTCATAAGGGAGATTGGTCTGAAGTTCTCTTTCTTTGTTGGGTCTTTGTGTGGTTTAGGTATGAGGGTAATTGTGGCTTCATAGAACAAATTGGGTAGTGTACCTTCTGTTTCTATTTCATGGAATAGTTTGAAGATAATTGGAATTAGGTCTTCCTAAAGAATTCTGCACTAAAACCGTCTTGTCCCGGACTTTTCTTTGTGGGGAGGCTTTTAATGACTGCTTCTATTTCTTTTGGAGTTATGGGACTGTTTAGATGGTTTATCTGGTCCTGATTTAACATTGGTAACTGGTATTTGTCTAGGAAATTGTCCATTTCATCCAAATTTTCCAATTTTGTGGAGTAGAGGCTTTTGTAGTAGGATCTGATGATTTTTTAATTTCCTCGGTTTCTGTTGTTATGTCACCCTTTTCAGTTCTGATTTTATTAATTTGGATACTGTCTCTCTGCCCTCTGATTAGTCCAGCTAAGGGTTTATCTATCTTGTTGATTTTCTCAAAGAACCAGCTCCGGGGTTTGTTGATTCTTTGTATAGTTCTTTTTGTTTCTATTTGGTTGATTTCAGCTCTGAATTTGATTATTTCCTGCCTTCTACTTCTCTTGGGTGTATTAGTTTCATTTTGTTCTAGGGCTTTCAGGTGTGTTGCCAAGCTGCTAGTGTATGCACCCTCCAGTTTCTTTTTGTAGGCACTTAGAGCTATGAATTTTCCTCTTAGCACTGCTTTCATTGTATCCCTTAGGTTTTGGTATGATGTGTCTTCATTTTCATTAAATTCTAAAAAGTTTTTAATTTCTTTCTTTATTTCTTCCCTTACCAGATTATCAATGACTAGGGTGTTGTTTAGTTTCCATGTGAATGTGGCTTTCCATTGTCTTTGTCATTTTTGAAGACCTGCCTTAGACCATGGTGATCTGAGAGGATGCATGGGATTATTTCAATTTTTTTTGTATCTGTTGAGTCCTGTCTTGTGCCCAATTATATGGTCTATTTTGGAGAAGGTACCATGAGGTGCTGAGAAAAAGGTATATTCTTTTGATTTAGGGTGAAATGTTCTATAGATATCTGTTAAGTCCATTTGGTTCATAACTTCTGTTAGTTTCACTGTTATCTCTATTTAGTTTCTGTTTCCATGATCTATCCATTGCTGAGAGTGGGGTGTTGAAGTCTCCCACTATTATTGTGTGAGGTGCAATGTGTGCTTTGAGCTTTAGTAAGGTTTGTTTTATGAAAGTGGGTGCTCTTTTATTTGGCACATAGATATTCAGAATTGAGAGTTCATGTTGGTTGACTTTTTCTTTGACAAGTATGAAGTGTCCTTCCTTATCCTTTTTGATAGCTTTAAGTTGAAGGTCGATTTTATTCCATATTAGAATGGCCACTCCAACATGTTTCTTAGGGCCATTTGCTTGAAAAATTGTTTTCCAACCTTTTACTCTAAGGTAGTGTTTGTCTTTGTCACTGAGGTGGGTTTCCTGTAAGCAGCAAAAAACTGGGTCCTGTTTGCATGTCCAGTCCATTAGCCTATGCCTTTTTATTGGGGAATTGAGTTCATTGATGTTAAGAGATATTAAGGAGAGGGTGTTGTTGCTTCCTGTCATTTTTGCTAATTGTGGAGATATCATTTGTGTGGTTATCTTCCTTTGGGTTTGATGGAAGAAGATTATTTTCTTGCTCTTTCTAGGGTATGATTGCCCTCCTTGTATTGGGGCTTTCCTGCTATTATCCTTTGTAATGCTGGATTTGTGAGAAGATACTGTGTAAATTCGGTTTTGTCATGGAATATCTTGGTTTTTCCATCTATGGTAATTGAGAGTTTTGCTGGGTATAGTAGCCTGGGCTGGCATTTATGTTCTCTTAGGGTCTGTATGATATTTGTCCAGGATCTTCTGGCTTTTATAGTATCTGGTGAGAAGTCAGGTGTAATTCTGATAGGTTTGCCTTTATATGTTACTTGGCCTTTTTCCCTGGCTGCTTTTAAAATTCTTTCTTTGTTTTGTGGATTTTGTGTCTTGATTATAATGTGACAGGAGGTATTTCTTTTTTGATCTAGTCTGTTTGGCATTCTGTAGGCTTCTTGTGTGATTATGGGCATCTCATTCCTTAGGTTAGGGAAGTTTTCTTCTATAATTTTGTTGAAGATATTTATTGGCCCTTTAAGTTGGGAATCTTCACTTTCTTCTATACCTATTATCCTTAGGTTTGGTCTTCTCAGTGTGTCCTGGATTTCCTGGATGTTTTGTGTTAAGAGCTTTTTGCATTTTGTGTTTTCTTTGACTGTTGTGTCAATATTCTCTATGGTATCTTCTGCACCTGAGATTCTTTCTTCTATCTCTTGTATTCTGTTGGTGATGCTTGTGTCTATGACTCCTGATTTCTTTCTTAGGTTTTCTATCTCCAGGGTAATCTCCCTTTGTGTCTTTATTGTTTCTACTTCCATTTTTATGTCCTGGATAGTTTTGTTCATTTCCTTCATCTTTTTGTTTGTGTTTTCTTGTAATTCTTTAAAGGATTTTTGTGTTTCTTTAAGGACTTCATCCTGTTTATCTGTGTTCTCCTCAATTTTTTTGATAGTGTTATTTATGTCCTTCTTAAAGTCCTCTATCATCATCATTAGAAGTGATTTTAGATCTGGTTCTTGCTTTCCTGGTGATATGGGGAGTTCAGCACGTTCTAATGTGGGAGAACAAGGTTCTGATGATGGCAAGTACCTTCGGTTGCTGGTGCTTGTGTTCTTGTGCTTGCCTTTCGTCATCTGAATCTCCTTTGTGCTATCTGTACTGTTTCTGACTGGAGCCTGTCTTTCCTATTATCTAGGTCGTGTCAGAACTGTTTGGGATAGGTTTTGCTGCTGGGGTTAGAGCTGAGGCCCAAGATCTGCTCAGTGCTTGGGCCTAGACTGGAAGGAGCCCGCTCAGGGCTGGGGGTGAATTCCTGGGTCCCAGTGGGTCCTGGTTACTCCCTGTTTGGGGCAAGTAATGCCTCCTCCTAGCCTAAGATACTGCTTGGGTTAGAGCTCCTGGGAGCCCCACTTCCTCTAGGTTCTGTGAGATTGGGTGCAGAGCTGCCTCCCAGGATCTACCGAGTGCTCGGGCCCAAACCAGAAGGAGCCCGTGCTCCGGGCCAGTAGTGAATTCCTGGGTCCCAGTGGGTCCTGGTTACCCCCTGTTTGGAGCAAGTGTTGCCTTTTCCTTACCTGGGATGCTGCCTGAGTTAAAGCTCCTGGGAGGCCCTCTTTCTCTTGATTTTTTGAGGTTGGGTACAGACCTGCCGCCTAGGACCTGCTCTATGCTTGGGCCCAGACCGGAAGACCTCACTTTTCCTTAATATCTCTTAACAACAATGGACTAAATTCCCCAATAAAAAACATAGACTAACAGACTGGACCCAACATTCCTGCATACAGAAAACACACCTCAGTGACAAAGACAAACACTACCTTAGAGTAAAAGGTTGGAAAACAATTTTCCAAGCAAATGGCCCTAAGAAACAAGTTGGAGTGGCCAATCTAATATGGAATAAATTCGACCTTCAACTTAAAGCTATCAAAAAGGATAAGGAAGGACACTTCATACTTGTCAAAGGAAAAATCTACCAAGATGAACTCTCAATTCTGAACATCTATGCACCAAATGCAAGGGCACCCACATTCATAAAAGAAACTTTATTAAAGTTCAAAGCACACATTGCACCTCACACAATAATAGTGAGAGACTTCAACACCCCACTGTCAACAATGAACAGATCATGGAAACAGAAACTAAACAGAGACACAGTGAAACTAGGAGAAGCTATAGACCAAATAGATTTCGCAGATATTTATACAAAATTTCATCCAAAAACAAAAGAATGTACCTTCTTCTCAGCACTTCATGGTACCTTCTCCAAAACTAACCATATAATTGGTCATAAAATAGGATTCAGCAGATATAAGAAAACTGAAATAATCCCTTGCATCCTATCAGATCACAAGGAACTAACACTGGTCTTCAATAATGATAAAAATCAATGGGAATACATTTGGGAACTGAACAATGCTCTTCTCAGTGATAACTTGGTCAAGGAAGAAATAAAGAAATTAAAAACTTTTTAGGATTTAATGAAAATGAAGACGCATCATACCAAAACTTTTGGGAAACAAAGAAAGCAGTGCTAAGAGGAAAACTCATAGCTCTAAGTGCCTACAAAAAGAAATTGGAGAGAGCACACACTAGCAGCTTGGTAGCACATCTGAAAGCTCTAGATCAAAAAGAAGCAAATTCACTCAAGAGGAATAGACAGCAGGACATAATGAAACTCAGTGCTGAAATCAACCAAGTAGAAACAAAAAGAAATATACAAAGAATAAACAAAACCAGGAGCTGGTTCTTTGAGAAAATCAACAAGATGGATAAACCCTTAGCCAAACTAACAGGAGGGTACAGAGATAGAATCCAAAGTAGTAAAATCAGAACTGAAGAGGAACATGAAACAGGAAACTGAGGAAACTCAAAAAATCATACTACAAAATACTATACTCAACAAACTGGAAAATCTGGATGAAATGGGCAATTTCCTAGAGAGATACCTGCTACCAAATCAGGATCAGATAAACCATCTAAACAGACCTATAACCCCTAAAGAAATATCAGCAGTCATTAAATGTCTCCCTATCAAAAAAAGCCCAGGACCAGATGGTTTTAGTGCAGAATTCTATCAAACCTTCCAAGAAGATCTAATAACAATTCTCTGTAAACTATTCCACAAAATAGAAACAGAAGGAACACTGCCCAATTCTTTCTATGAAGCCACAATTATGATAATACCTAAACCACACAAAGACAGAACAATAAAAGAGAACTTTAGACCAATCTCCCTTATGAATATTGATGCAAAAATACTAAATAAAATTCTTGCAAACCAAATCCAAGAACGCATAAGAACAATCATCCATCATGATCAAGTAGGCTTTATCCAAGGTATGCAGGGATGGTTCAATATATGGAAATCCATCAACATAATCAGCTATATAAACAAACTCAAAGGAAAAAAAAGAACATGATCATCTCACTAGATGCTGAGAAAGCATTTGACAAAGTTCAGCACTTTGGAAAAAGTTTTGAAAAGAACAGGAATTCAAGGCCCATACCTGGACATAGTAAAAACAATATACAGCAAACCAGTAGCCAACATCAAACTAAATGGAGAAAAACTTGAAGCAATCCCTCTAAAATCAGAGACCAGACAAAGCTGCCCTCTCTCCCTACCTCTTCAGTATAATACTCAAAGTCTTAGCCAGAGCAATTAGACAACAAAAGGAGGTGAAAGGGATATGATTTGAAAAGGAAGATGTCAAAATATAACAATTTGCAGATGATATGATGGTATAGTTAAGTGATCCCAAAACATCCACCAGAGAACACCTAACTCTGAAAAACAACTTCTGCAAAGTAGCTAGATATAAAATAAACTCAAACAAATCACTAGTCTTCCTCTACTCAAAGACTAAACAGGTTGAGAAACAAATTAGGGAAATGACACCCTTTACCTGTCACAAATTGTATAAAATACCTTGGTGTGAATCTAACCAAGCAAGTGAAAGATCTGTATGACAAGAACTTCAAGTACCTGAAGATAGAAATGGAAGATCTCAGAAGATGGAAAGATCTCTCATGCTCATAGATTGGCAGGATTAATATAGTAAAAATGGCCATCTTGTCAAGAGTAATCTACAGATTTAATGCAATCCTGATCAAAATTCCAACTCAATTCTTCACAGAGACATAAAGAGCAATTCTCACATTCATCTGAAATAAAAAAAAAAAAACAGGATAGTGAAAACTATAACCAATAATAAAAGAACTTCTTAGGGAATCTCCATCCCTGACCTCAAGCTGTACTACACAGCAGTAGTGATAAAACTGCATGGTATTGGTACAGAGACAGGCAGAAAGATCAATGGAATAGAATTTAAGACCCAGAAATGAACCCACATACCTATAGTCACTTGATCTTTGATAAAGGAGCTAAAACCATTTGGTGGAAAAAAAGACAGCATTTTCAACAAATGGTGCTGGTTCAACTGGAGGTCAGCATGTAGGAAAATGCAAATCGATCCATTCTTATTTCCTTATACAATACTCAAGTCCAAGTGGATCAAGGACCTCCACATAGAACTGGAAACACTGAAACTAATAGAAGAGAAAGTGGGGAAGAACATCGAACACATAGGAACAGGGTGAAAGATCTTGAACAGAACACCAATGGCTTATGCTGTAAGATCAAGAATTGACAAATGGGACCTCATAAAATTGCAAAGTTTCTGTAAGGCAAAGGACACTGTCAATAGAACAAAATGGCAAACAACAGATTGGGAAAAGATCTTTACAAATCCCACATCTGATAGAGGGCTAACATCCAAATTATACAAAGAACTCAAGAAACTAGACTCCAGACAATCCAATAACTCTATTAAAAATGTGGTACAGAACTCCACAAAGAACTTTCAACTGAGGAATATCGAATGGCCAAGAAGAACTTAAAGAAATATTCAACATCTTTAGTCATCAGTGAAATGCAAATCAAAACAACCCTGAGATTCCACCTCACACCAGTCAGAATGGCTAAGATTAAGAACTCAGATGACAGCAGATGCTGGAAAGTATATGGAGAAAAGTTATCTTCCATTTCTGGTGGGATTGTAAGCTGGTACAACCACTCTGGAAATCAGTCTGGCAGTTCCTCAGAAAATTGGACATAGTATTACCTGAGGATCCAGCTATACCACTCCTGGGCATATAGGCAAAATATGTTGCCTATTGCATATAACAACATATAACAAGAACATATGATCCATTATATTCATAGCAGCCTTATTTATAATATCCAGAAGCTGGGAGGAACCCAGATGTCCTTTAACAGAAGAATGGATACAGAAAATGTGGTACATTTACACAATGGAGATATTAAGAACAATGAATTCATGATATTCTTAGGTAAATGGATGGAACTAGAAAATATCATCCTGAGTGATATAAGCCAACCACAAAAGATCACACATGGTATGCACTCACCGATAAGCAGATATTAGCCCAAAAGCTCACAATACCTAAGATATAACTCACATGAAGCTCATGAAGAAGGAAGACCAAAGTGTGGGTGCTTTGGTCCTTCTTAGAAGGAGTAACAATATACTCATGGGAGCAAGTATGGAGACAAAACGTGGAGCAGGGTCTGGAGGAGTGACCAACTAGAGACTGTCCTACCTGGGGATCCATCACACGTGCAGTCACCAAAGGCAGGCACTGTTGTGGATTCCAGGAAATGCATGCTGACTTCAGGCTGATATAGCTGTCTCCTGAGAGGCTCTGCCAGAGATGGAGCCTCGCAGCTGACCATTGAACTAATCATGAGGTCCCCAATGGGGAAGGTAGAGAGAAGACTGAAGGAATGCAGTAGGCTTTTGGTTCCATGGGAAGAGCAACAATACCAACCAACCAGAGCTCTCAAGTTCTAAACCACCAGACTAGGAAGACGCTTGGAGGGACCCATGGCTCTAGCTGTATATGTAGTGGAAAATGGCCTTGTCAGGCATTGGTGGGAGAGGAGTCCTTGGTCCCATGAAGGCTGGATGCCCCAGTGTGGGAAGAGGACAAAGGGTTTCTGGGGAAGGGGGAAAGGTGAAAGGGGATAATATCTGAAATGTAAATAAATAAAATATCCAATTTTAAAACATTTGGATGCCAAGGAACTTTCTACTGAGTGCCTATGGCACTCTACAACTAGACATACCTATGCCTAGTTAAAAATGAAGGATTCACTTACTGACATATGGTATTATCCCAATAAGGTATTTAATATGGGGAAGAGGTCATGTTTGTGTTTTTTTCCTGCAGGATGCTGAAGGAGCATGGTGGCTGCCAGAGCGATTGTTGAGACATGCTGATGCTGACAAAAGAATGATGCTGACCTGTAAGCTTGCTGAGTGCCCTGGCAATGATGACTAGGATGCTGAACTGGACATATGTTCCTGACTCACCTTTGCTTTCCTATGCCCCAGAAGGGACAAGCTGCCTTGCCTCGAGTGTTTAGACCTTGTGGGACAGAGAATCAAAAAAGAAGTTATAATGACTCTTGTATTTTTCTTAAATGTGATCAGTTATTCAGACCCAATCATGTACTGGTCTAGAAATCAATCCAATATTGGAAATAACAATCTTTATTTGGAAGGCTGTATCTGGACATTTTCAGAGACATATTTAGAAGTTAGCTGCAGTTCTCTATGATGTTATGTTAGCAAGAGATAAAGTTGGGACAGGATCTGGATCTCAAACAAGTGTTAGTGCATGTGTTAAGGCTCTTTTAATTGTCAAGTTGAAATTACTTTTGTTTGTTTTACAGTATTTATTGTAAGTTGTATTGATTGTACACTTTCTAATTGTGTTAATGTGTTGAAACCTGGCATGTCTGTCTTATGGGAGTCTATCAACCAGCTTTTGTCTTTATTGCCCTGAGTATTACAGAAACTTAGTTTTCTGAAAAAAGCTTGCAAGTACTGGAAGAAGTGAATTAGGCTTTAAGCAGAAGCAAGAGGGTAGTAGGCTTGATTATTGCTGGTATAACAGCTTTAATTACATTAGTTGCTAGCACCACTGCTTCTGTGATTGCTTTGACACAAGAGGTTAAGACACCTACTTTTGATAAACATTTAGCAAAAATACTAAACAATAAAAATAAATTTTAAAAAAGTTACTAATCTGTTAAGTATACAAGAAGATTTAGATAGGCACTTGGAACATTGGATTGATGCTCTTTATCCTATCCAAATTATTGGAAGGAGGTTCAGAGTTTAAGAGTAAGGAGCCATCTTGAGTGTCATGCCAAATACCCTTAGAGTTGTGCTATTTCTAAAATTTACAATGAGAGTCTATAATTAGGAAAAAGTTTAAAGACATTTACAGGGTATTTGGCATATTTCTAACACCTCTCTGGATGTTTTAACTTTGCATAGTGAGATTATGAGTTTAAAGAATGCTGTTCTGCTGAGCTTTGATGCTGTAGATACTGCTAGTAAAATTATCCATGGCTTGAGGTTAGTATTTCCATTTTGGTCACACTTCAAGAGTGGCATATATAGGTTGATCATTCTAGCCCTTGTTTTCCTGGGCATAATTTTACTCCTGCCCATTGTGTGAAAGTTTGTCTTTAACAACATCAACATGTTGTCAGCTACAGTATTTGACTTGAAACTGAAAATGGATCTCCCAGACAGAGTTATTAATTTAACAGGATGGCAAGCCAAGGATGGGTAAGATTCTGCACAGAGCCTTACCAACCTAAGACAGAAGCTCATTGCTTTGGATAATGCATATTCCATGATGGGTAAGGAAGGTATTCTTGTCTGAATGACCTAAGACATGATCAATCTTGTTTATGAAGTAAAAAATGGAGAGATGTGGAGAACTTTTGGGGCTGCTTGACAGGAATCTGACATTGGCCAAGGACAAGGAAATGGGCTTCAGGCAGGTATCTGACATTATGCTAGAATAAAGAAGTAATTTCAGCCAAAAATCTAAATCTTAGGCTAGAACAAAGAAATAGGCTTCAGGCATGAAAATGACTTTAGGCTAGGACAGGGAAGTAGGCTCAGATATTTTCGTCTTCCTGATAAACCCTTAGAAATATTGATCATGGGAGTGATCACAGAACTTTGTTTGCCTAACTTGTTCTTTGACTATTTGTGTTTATTGTATTGCTTGTTCCTTGATTATTTGCATTTATTATATTGCTAGTTCCTCAATCTAGAGCTGACTATAATATTTGAGTGTAATTAAAATGGTATAAAAGCAAAAAGGAGGAGGAGGAATGGGGTAGGGAGTTTATGGAGAGGAAACAGAGAAAGGGGATAACACCTGAAATGTAAATAAATAAAATATCCAATAATAAAATACCAGCCCACCTGCAACCCTTCATTATACAATATAATTTATAATGTACCTGTATGTTGATGCAATAGGGGCATAAAGATTGTGGGAGTAACTTACCAATAACCGATTTGAATTAATTTCAACTCTAAGAGATGGAATTCAGTGTTGTTCAGTGTTCAAGAATATAAGACTATATGGGCCAGGGATAGAGTAGAAAACCAATATTACTGTTCTCCTAAAAGAACATAGCAATAAAATGACTCTTAACAATATTTTTGCTATAATTCTAGATCAATGACTTGTTCAGCCATCATCACAGAAACATTCTCTTCCAGCAAATAAAAACATACAGCCAGACAAGACGCAGAAACTTCGAATATTCAGCCTTAAATGAGATTTCTCTATCCCTTTCGTCATGACTAAAGGAATATTGCAGAATAGATGGTAGAAAAATTGTAAGAGCCAGATAGGATGGAGGATACCAAGGAATCAAGTTCTTCAAGACACAACAGAGCTGGCACACATATAAATTCATAGAAACTGACAGCATGCATGGGACACATATAGGCCTGGGCCTGATAACTTCCCAGATTTGAGAATAAAAGTGGACAAAAGTCCACATCCCTAACCCAGAAGCTATCTCCAATTGATAAATTCTCAGAAAGTAAAAATTCGTTTTCTTCAAGATTATCACACTGTGAAAATAAACCACTTATAACCACCCAGCAGTAGATAGCCAACACAAAACAAACTTAATAACATCTTTGGATGTTCCTTGTCTCATAGTGTTAAGTCAAGGAATTTGTTATGTTGTGGTTTTTGTTATATTTTTTAACCTTGCAGACCCTTACATATTATGGATTCTGGTTTGGAGTTTTTGTGGGATTCCTGAGAATGTAAATGCATGTGTCTCTCCATCTATATATGTTTCTTGTGCTTTTTCATTGGCTTTTTACCTTGATTGCTTGTTTTCCATATTATGGTTTGTCTTCAATTTATTTTACTTTATTGTTATTCCTTAAATGCCTGTTTGTTTTCTAATGAGAAACAGAAAGGGCCTGGATCTGTACGGGAGGGGGAAGTGGCAAGTAAAGGGAAGGAGTGGGGTGAGAAGAAACTAAAATCAGAATATATTGTATGAAAAAATATATATCCTTAATAAAAGAAAAAGTCATTTAATAAAATCTTCCACTGTAATCTTGCTTATAAATTTCTTTAGTAAATACCTTTCTTTTGAGAAGAAAAAAAACACTGTTAAGCAATGATGTCACTAAAAGCACAGAGATGGTGCTCCCACTAAGAACTACATACAAGTACTCTAATCCGGGCACATAACAGTAAAAGAAAACAATAGAGAAATCTTCTATATATAGGCATCATATATTTTATGTTAGTGAGGATATATGGAGCGAGGGAGTCAGTGAATGAAAGAATGAATGAATGTTAGGTGGCATTATAAGAAATGTGGTATGTAAAGTATCGAAGGCAGAGAACTATAGGATTTCTGTGGGGGGTTAAAGTTTCTGTTTCATGAAGGATGGCAGTAAGGTTGCATGCTGAAACTGACACAAGAGCAGAGATGTAAAAGATACAGAGAGTGATCCATGTGTAGACTGAAGGAAAGCTTCCCAGGCGAAGGCAATACTGAATACACAACATCTTAGCAGAAAAGGGCTTTGCCTAATTGAGGAGCAGCAACAAGCATCAGTGTTTGGACTGTGCTCAACATACCCTTGATAAATGAAGTAATTAATGTGTTCTCACAGGCAGAGCTCTTGAGAAGCAAAATAAAATCATTTTAATTTCCCTCCTCTTCCTTATGTTAAAAATGCCAATAAAGGATGAAAGGATGGCAAATAAGAGAAGGAGGCAGGCGGGATCTAGACAATAGATAATTAAGTAAGGACTGATTGCATGATTAGCTCTTTGCATTTTTATGTTTGCATAAAAGCCTTAAGTCTGAGGTAGTCAGACACTATGCACAATAGCATGCAGATTTGTTTAAAATTAGCGTACGCATCATTTGCCAAAGCCCAGTCATATTGTTAGACTGTCGTGTTCACTTTTGAAAGATTTGCTTCACTGTGTAAAAAATCTAAATTTTATTTAATTGGAGTTATATATTACTAATTGATCCTTTCTTCTCTTCACATTTCTTATCATTTAAAGCACACTAGTTACCATGGAAACAAAGTCATTGAGTGAGGGCAAATCTTAGTGACATCCGCAAGTGAAATATTAAATCAATTACTATAATGGCTGTGCAATTTATAGTAGTTACTTAGGAAAGGTTTCACTGATTGAGTGTGAAATAAATATTATAGACTGAAAGTATGTTCATCACGCCATCAGAATTTCCTCCCCCAACGTAGCTGATGACGTCCATCAGCAGATACTCTCATAAAACTTGTCCCATTTTAAACACATTTTGCCACAGAAATGATCTTAGAAATTACAGTTTCAGTTGCACTAAGGGAAAATGGTAGATACAGACCTATAGCTCATATAGCACATACTGCCTTCTATCCTAGGTCCTTGCTTTTTTCTAGCTGCATCTTTACACGAAGGTATCAATTTCTCAGTCCAGTTACTCTTTTGTTTCAGAAGAGTCTGTCTTGGTTCAAGAAAATCCACCAGATAGACAGCTGCTCAAGCAGTGAAGATTTGGGACGTGAAGCAATTCTTCATACAATGCCATGACGTGCCACCTACGCATAAAGTCTATCCTTTATTGCTGTTTGTTAAACATTATCTTCCCAAGACAATCTCTCTTAAATTGATTACATAACTTGCAGAGTTTAAAGCAAGAACACTCTTCAGAATTTCTCAAGTTTATTTTGAGAAGATTGAAACCCCCTCTATGAGGAAGCTGCTTTCAATGGTCACATGTTAAGAAGTAAGCAACGATAATGAACAAACTCCTAACGTTAAATTCACAACAATAACAATGGGGCTTTGAGATCCTGAGAGGAAGGTAGAGAGCCAAAGAAGAAATGGATGCAGGTAATAAGCTTTGGGTGTCAGTAAAGGAAGAAAAACTCAAGGCAATGAAAGAGAAAACTAGGAAACCCAATATGAGAATACTTCAAAAATGACTGAACATAGTACCTCACACAGAGTGAAAATAAGGCACCAATAACATTTGGAACAATTTGCACAAGCTCTCCATTGTAACTCTGAGTGCAAGAAATCAAGCCTCAAGTGACAGGTGCAGTTTGAAACTATTTCTGTTAAAGAGCAGAATGATCAGAAATGAGTATTCTGAGGTGCTCAAAAATCTCCTATATTTGGATTTTGGTGGGGGGGTCACATAAGTATATGCGTATATAAAATTTCATAAGATCTACATTTAAAATTGATGAGCTTTTCTGCATGTTATGTTTCAATTTTCTAAAACTTTTTTTTAAAGACTGCCTTATTGAGATGAGTAACACAACAGACAACAGATGCTAGATTCTGTCAGGATCTTCAAGGAATTTATTTAGAATGAATCTCAACACTGCTTATCTGGAACATTAGTTCTCTTCCTGAAATGGAAATGGTAAGGGTATCCCCAGAGATCCACATCACAAATCCAGACATGCTCTGAGTCATAGAGCAAATGATGCCCTATTGACACTGAAGACAGAAGGCTGTGTCAGCACACTGACAGCCAGCTCGGGACTAATGTCTGTGACTGGCTGGAGTCATAAGCAGAGGGGAAATTGTGAAACAAAAATCACAGATCTGATTCCTATGGACTTCCTGTCTATTCTAAGATCACTGTACACTACATGACATGGGTGTCTACCTCAAGTAAGTCCTAGCTGCTGTGATGACAACAGTAACTTTAGTGAACAATAGAGAAAATAAAATAAGACACTAGCTATGTCTAAAATAAAAAAGACATTGGTTTGTAGTATCCATTGATTGTGTGAGAAGAAAGTCATGAAATTTGGCAAAAATAGCTGTGGAGGGATATAGTTGTTATTCTCTTTGTCAATTTGACCACATGTAGAATTGCCCGTGACACGCCCTTGTGTGTAGGTAAGGCCATTTCTAGAGAAGTTTAACTAAGGAAGGAAGACTTACCCTGAATGTAGGTTGTACTCTTCCATGATCTCAAATTGTAAAACAGAGAAAGCAAGTATAACACCAACATTCATCTATCTGCTTCCTGACTGGATGTAATGTGCTTAGTAACCTCATGCTAGTACCATATGCCTCTACAAATATGACAAACTATGAGACAAATAAGCTATTCCTTCCTTATAGCACATGTGTGTGTGTGTGTGCTCGCGCGCGCACACGTGTGCATGTGTGTTGAGAATTGTGATGGATTCTTGGATATCCCTCCTGCTTATACTGAGACATTGGCAGGTTTGTAAGCAAATGGTTTAAGATCCTTATCCATGGAGACAAACTGACCGGAGACAAGAGGTCTTCAGTGACAGGGTTAGAGAAAGTTGAGGATTAATGTGGAGAGTTCCCACTAATCAAATACCTCAAAGTACAGGCTGGGAAGACTCACGGACTACTTACAAAACGTCTCTGCTATGAATAACTTGGAGGACTTTGTAAGCCTCTTTAGAGAAAGGTTGGGGGCTAAGAAAGGTGTTCCTTAGGTTCAAATTAAGCACATTCATATACATTAGTGTCTCTATGTGACTCCAGTTGTATTACAGACCTAACTCTGTCAGGTTAGAGCTGCTGTAATAACACATAAATTTCCTTATAGACAAATTTCAATGGACAGAGAGAGTTAATAAAAATGATTAATCATACAAATCTCTGCTACAGGTATAGTTGTTGCCTGAAATACAAGCTAACTACTTTCATTCTCTCTGTTCTGTAAGGTAACCCTTTACAGAGAAGAGTATCACAGCCCAATATGCCATTCTGTTGCTTTAAACAAAATGAAGCATACTGCATTGTTAGCTTGTGTTATATCCTAATACCAATGTGAACATACATCTTCTTTTACTTATTGGGAATTGTAAAACTTGGAACTATGGGTCCTGTTGTGCTCATGATCTGAAACTGAACCAAAATCATAAAAAAAAAAAAAAAAGAATGAGGTGAGTGTGGGTTGAAGCCATTCTCAAGTGCATGGTAACTCAGGACTTCCAGGTGAGAGCCAAAACTATCAGTGTCATTGAAGACAGCCTGAGCTGACTTGTCTGTCAGTTGCTAACTAATGTATTGTGATGTATTTTGCCTTATTCCTACTTTTAATAACATTAAGCCTTCCCCAAATAAAAGCTAGTTGAATCAAGTATCAATATTTCCCCTTAAATGAAAGCAGCATACCCCAGCATCTCTGCTTTCCATTAAGGCCATAGACATATTTCCACAATCACTGTGTAAGTTAATTTCAAATTAATTAGAATAAACCATCTTTCTTCACCTAGTCAATGTCGGAATAAGAAGTATAAATTAAAACATTTGTTTATCTCTTCATGTTCTCTGTGACTATTGTTAAGAAATCCACATTCAATCAGAAACTCTAGAGCTAGCCTAATTAAACATAAAAGAATTGAGATACTTTAGAATACAGAAGTATCTTTGCTAGAATTCAATCTGAGGTAAGAGTAGAAAAGCAAGGTAATTTGCATTCTTTCTTTCTAGGAAAAAAATCTGAAGCCAGAAGAATGACTTGGTCAGTGCTTGCTGTACAAACGT
Source organism: Grammomys surdaster (assembly GCF_004785775.1). NCBI lineage: Eukaryota > Metazoa > Chordata > Mammalia > Rodentia > Muridae > Grammomys > Grammomys surdaster. Next base: position 5,505,845 of record NW_021620899.1, on the reverse strand, counting down.
AAGAACCTGAGTCAGGTCCCAGTACCCCTGTAAAAAAGCCAGGTATGGTATACACCTGTAATCCTATGCTGAATAGTAAACCAAGGAGGAGAGGGCACAGCAGAGGTAGATAGATCATTGAAATTCATTGACCAGCCAGCCTAGATATATCAATGAGCTCCAAGTTCTGTATATGACTTCATCTTTAAAAAAAAAAAAAATAATGGAGAGAATGACACACAGTGTCAACTTCCAGCCTCCTAATGTGTCTGCTTACACTTCTACATCTATTGTCACACACTATGATGATTTAAACAGGAGTATCAACATTTCACTCTAGGTTTATATATTTGAATGTTTTGTCATTAGGTGTAGCCTTGTTGGAGGAAGTATGTCACTGGGATGAGGTCATGGAGTGTTTTGTGGTACAAGAAGCACCAGCCAGGTCCAGTGGTCTCTATCTCTTCCTGCTGGTTGTGGATCCATAAGTAGAAGTCTCTGCTTTCTCATCAAGATCACATCTGCCTGCATGCTGCCATGCTTCCTGCCATGCTGATAATGGACTAAACCTCTGAAACTATAAGCAAGTCCTACTTAAATGCTTTCCATTATAAGAGTTACCATGGCACTGGTGTCTCTTCACAGTCAAAGAACACTGACTAAGATACACACAAACATAAAATGTATACTTACACATACACACAGCAAATAAGCAGAGCAACTGAACATATTAAAGAGTCTCTGATTACCAAACTATGTGATAAGGTTTATGTTTAGACTTTTATGTATTAGTGTCACTATTTACTGAATTGGTTTTAGTAATATTATCTCTTTAAAAGTTTTGAAGACACAAACAGACTTCACATATATTTATCATTAATCTAAATCTAGTATTGTACCTTCATGTTTGAGTAAAAAAGCAACTCTTCTTGATGTGTCTGGGAGACCACAAGTCTACTTTTCATATCTCTGAATTATAACGTTATCTTTTGTCTCCATCCTAAATTAGAAGGTGAATGTTCTCAATTATATTGCTAGCAATAAAGATTCTCTTTGCCAAAGAGATAGAAAAGTGAGAGACCTTGGAACACCCCATCCTCATGGAATGCCTTCATCAAGCCCTTCCCCTTAGATCAGGAAACTATGCAAAAGAGAAGGAAAGATTTTATAAGCCAGAAAGTCTTAGGAATTTGTTCTAATGCTGTCTCAATTCAACGGGGCTTCCAAAGGCCCCATTCCCAGGCGCTGAGGGTCTCTGCCCCCAGCTGGATTTGATTGGCAATAAAGAATTGCCTTACTGCCAATGGCTGGGCAGGGAAACTGAGGTAGAACCTGGAGATTGGCAAGGGCTGGGAACTGGAAAGAGAAAGGAGAATCACCGTGACTTGGGAGAGAAGGTTGGGACCTAAGAGCTGCAGGAGAGAAAGCCAAGCAGCCATTTTAGAATTCTGTAAATGGCCACTGACCACTTCCCTGGTTAGATCTGGGGAGGCAGGGGGATGATTAGGAGCTTCAGGAGTACCAGAGGGAAGCGTTTGCTATCAGGGGAAGGTTTAGGTGTGGCCAACCATTGAGCTAGCACAGAATGTTAAAATTAGCTTGTGTGTGTGTGTGTGTGTGTGTGTGTGTGTGTGTGTGTGTGTGTTTCATTAGCGAATCCAGATTGCTCCTGGAAGGGTGTTTGTGCGACCCTCCAGGACCCAAAGTGGTGTAGCCAAAATTACTGCTACAAGAGTGGGTAAAAGATACCACAGAAACAGTGCCTCCTAGACACAAAACAGGACTGATGCTCATATAAACTCACTCACACAGACACTAGCAGAGTGCACTGGGCCTGCACAATATCAAGACAGATGAGGGTTCAGTGCTGAGAAAGAAACTGGAAACAAACCCTCATCTCAAATCCAGAAGCTATTGCCAATTGACAACTGTTCCCAAAGGCAAATTAGTTTTTTCCAGTGGAGTGTCTCACTGATATCTAACCCATACTTAAGAGAGTCCCTATATCCAATAACAGATGGCTAATACACAATGACTCAATGGTTTGTGTGTTTGCTTGTTGACATGTTTCGTCTCATAATACTATGGGCTTTGTTTTACCTTTCTTTTCTTTTACTTATCTACTATGAGTTCTGATTTTGTGTTTTATGGTGTGTGTGTGTGTGTGTGTGTGTGTGTGTGTTTGCTGATGTATTTCTCATGCCTTTGTGGTTTTTTTATCTTCTGTTTGTTTTTATTTTAGTTTTACAATTTTATTATTGGCTTGTTTGTTTTCAAGAGAAAGAAAGAGGTCATAGAGCTGGATGGATGAAGAGGTAAGGAGGATCTGGGAGAGGGTGGAAGAGAAGCAATAATCAAACATGTGTGAAAAAAATATTTTTGATAAAAATTTTCTGTATTTGGGTAGGTAGGAAGAGATCCATCCTAAATTCTGCCGGGATGGAACTGAAGCATTAAAAATGTGGCCTACTGCAGTTATCACTGAATATTTTTTGAAACCATTCCCACACTGTCCTGGTGAAGTCAGTTGTTACAGAGAAAGGACTCATCATCTCCCAGCACAGTCTCCAGATCAAAGAAGAAGCCATGATGTTTGGTGGAACAATAGCTACGAGGCAGGTTACCTGGGGAAGCACCAACCTGCCCTTGTACAATGTCCTCAGACTGCTGTTGGCACATCTCTGGTCTTTGGGAAAACATCCCAGAATGGCCACTAATACCAGCAGCTGCCACCTCCCTAGCTCCTCTTGCTTTTATTTGCCTTCTCATTTGGGCTACATTACTGGACATTTCATACTCCAGCTCACTTCCTAGCTTTTTTATGGACTTTCTTTTTCAAAGGCCCTGACAGTGTCTCCATCCCACAAATACTTAGCACCTAACCTTTCACAGTGACTCTAGCTGCCTCCAAGTCACAATCAATGCCATTATATAGCCTCTTAATCCAGTGCCTCAGGCAACAGTTGTCCATCCCAGTGGGCTATTCCAAACCCAGCTCTTCTGCTGGAGAACAGAAAGGGGACAATTTTTATGAGTCAGATTTGTGTTGTGATATGAATATTAAAGGTGCCCAACAGCGCCTTTGTTGAAGTCTTGGTCTTCAGATAAAGACCCTTTTAGGACAGTGCGTCTCAATCTTCTTGACGCCTCGACATTTTAAGACAATTCCTCATGTCACGGTGACAACCCCACCCCCAACCATAAAATTATTTTGGTGCTATTTTGTAACTTTGCTAATGTGTGAATCATAATGTAAATATCTGATATTCAAGCTATCTGATATGAGACACCTGTGAAAGTACTGTTTGACAGCCAAAGGGGTCATAATCCACATGCTGAGAATCACTGCTCTTGAAAGATGGTTAAAACAGTTAGGAGTTGAAGTCAGTTGACAGAAAATATTTCCTTGGGAACATTCCTTAGGGTGTATAATAGCACACTGACTCTTTCCTTCATTGCTTTTGCTTCCTGGCTACCATGAAGTGTGCGTGATGAACTTCTACCTCAAAGGTCCATGAGCATCCAGACCAATCAATGACTGAGGCCCACAATAAACCTTCTTTCTGTCAATTTGTTTCACTCAGGCATTTTTTTTTTATTACAACGAAAAGCTAAATGAAACCATTTGCTTATTTTAGTTTCTATGCAATGTTCTGTCCAATTAAGAAGTAGTATAAGACATTTTATTTTAATCAGCAAAACATTATATACTACTCCCAACACTACAGCTAATACCACACAATATCTGGCATCTTGATGAATATACACACCTCTCTCAACTCAGAGAGAGGCATCCCATAATAGTACCTTCCTGATACTATATCTCCCAACAGTCACCTTTCTTACAAAGCTAATACCAGGCTTTGCTCAACTTTGTAGGAGATTCACACAACTCTCCTTGGAGATAGATCAGGATGTTCAGATATTCAGGTATTCAGTGTTTCCACTTCATGAATTCAGGAATATTAGTTCAATAAAAGGTTTATAAAAAATAATGGAAATTTACTGGATATTAACTTTGTAGAAATACTCCTCCCAAATACTTCTTGCTGCACCCTCAAAGCTTCTTCTCTCAGACACAAATAATAATCTCTGCTTATTAATCACTCTTAGTGAAGACAGAATGTAAAAAGAAAGTGTTTCTCTGATCACAAATGGGAAACCAAGTAATGGGTAATATTTTTGTACACATGTTATCATTTTTGCAACATTAACAAAAAATGAGATGTGATTTGAACACTGTGATTCTACCAAGGACAGGCCCTTCCAATAAATCATGCTGCTAGTGTCCCAATGTCGTCTTAAAAAAGAGTGAAAGGAAAAGGTAAGGGCTAATTGGCAGTTAGGCTGAAAAACTGTCTATAGATTCTACCATGTGCCCTCCAATCTCTTTCTGACCTTCACTCTCCAGCCCTCATATTCATTTGTCTTTTGCTCAGGTAGTATCATCTGAAAGACCTAAAGGTCTCTTTCCCTTTTTAACAACATTTGAAACTTTAGATGGTACCCTTCTTCTACTCTACAGGATGATAGATTTGTAATCCTAAATTTCTCATTAAAATAAAATTGCTACATGAAACCTGGATATACTTGCTGCTAGCAACACAGATGACTAATAGATGCAACTAATAGATGACTTAACTGTGTCCTTATTTGGTTTGCTATGTGGCAGATGAAACCTTGGTAAAGGGCGATTACATTCCCTCGTTTTGATGAGGAAAAAAAGAGGAAAAAATTCAAGTCAATATCCCAAGAAACTGGGATGCCCAAGGGAAGGTAAACAGTCAGGAGAAAGACAACATTACTGCTAAGTGGAGGAGCAGACCTCTGATACCTGCAAAGGAGGAAAGAGATGAAGAAATTTAACGTATGGTTCTGATGCTTTGATTAGAAATCTGCCTGTGAACACTGAAGATCCTGTTCACCAATTGATTAGATTAATAAAGATGCTAGTGGCCAATGGTTGGGAGGAAATAGTGAGATCTGCAAGTTCCTGCATGTAGGCTAGGAGATACAAGAAGAGGAAAGACAATTCACCATGCTTTGGATGGAGGAAGAGCCACCAGCCATGTGAGATCTTGAGTAGAGTGGCCATTGGCCGCTTCCCCACCTGGGCCTGGGGTAGCTAGTGGGAGATTAGAAATGCAACTAAGCTGAGAGCAGATTTAGGATGCTGAGCAAAGAGACAGTAACTAAGCAACTTAATTGAGGCAAGATTTAGAGATGTTGAGCTGGGAGTGAAGATAAGAGCACATTAGCCATGGGAGACTTAGAAGTGCATAACTAAAAAGCATATTCATCTGCAAATCTAAGGGAACTAGGGTAGAGTGATTCACCTGGAGCTTAAAGAGATGTGGTAGAAACTGCATGCTACATAGAAAGAAGTAAATAGAGGGGAAACCTGGATCATTCTTACCAAACTGAACAACTTCACCTAATTTAATTGAAGAGAAAGCTCTAGGATGAATGACAAATAGTAACTGATATAAAGGATAAAAGTTGTCCATCATAGCATCCTGAGCTTCCTTCTGCTATAGAACACAAATCCTTTTCTGTTGAGACTATCTTTGTACTTGTCTAAGCCTTTGGTTAAATGATAAGTTTTATAAGACAAATGACTGTTTATTTGTATAAGGGCAGAGCCTAATGCATATCATGGCATACAACTGAAGTTCAAATCATGCTTTACTATTAGAGTTGTTGTTGTTGTTGTTGTTGCTGTTTTGAAGTTTTGAAGGTGTTGATTAAACACAACAATTCATTGATGTTAGGCAACCGTCCTGTCCGTGAGCTGTACCCCCAATTTTCAATTAATTTTGACAGTTAAATAAACAAAATCAATTTCTTTTCTTTTCTATATTCTCCACTTGAAATTTTGCTATGGAGCACTAAGTATACTTCACACATGATAAAAATCTGTGGTACAGGTTTTTTAAATGTGTAATCATTCATGAGAAGTTTAATGTGTCAGTTATAGGGCATGGGCTTCCCCACTCTAAGAAGTTGTATGCAATTGAGATCTGCTGGCAAAGGGAACATCAGTTTCCTTCACTATTGTCTAATTGTGTATATTAACCACACTCAAGAGCAAGCTCCATGTCCAGGCGTGGTTAGTCCATGCTAAAAGAACTCAACTGTACTTTTGCAGACTTTTTTGTCTCGTTTCATTTTTGTTTGGGCACCTTCTTTCTTTCGGTCATTTGCTTGTTTATTCTTACTTCCTTTTTGTTCGTGTATATGTTCCCTAGTGTCATTCTGTATATGCCTGTATTTTTGGGGTTGTTTTGTTTTGTATGCTTTATTATTGTTTGTTTGTTTTTCTTGCTTGTTTTAAAGAGAGAGAAAAACATAAAGTTGGGTTGATAGGGAAGATGGAAAAGACCTGAGAAGAACTGCGGAAGGAGAACATGTGATTTAAATTTATTGTGTAAAAATTATTTTCAATAAAAATAAATAAGCAAATGAATCAATAAGAAATGCCACTATCTTCACTTAGAACTTTGAGAAACATTTGCACTATCACAACAATGTTATTGTAGAAAGTATCTTATTTATTGTCAGGACAACACATGTGTGCTTACAAATGCTTAGAAATGTAACATTTTATTACACTTATCTGTTTTGCATATATGTATGTATATATTATGTGGAAAGGTGCACAATATGTTATGGAGGTTAGAGAATGATTGCCAGTAGTTTATTTTACTCTGTGAGTCTCAGGGATAGCATTGAGGGCATCTGCAACAAGCACCTTTATGGGCTAAGTCATCTCTCTGGCCTCTACATACTGTATTTTTATACAAAACATTTGAATCAAGCTCTAGTTGGATTTCTATCATATTATACTTCAAAATATGCAAGACAGAGATTGGTGAAATATACTTAATGATTCAAAAACAGTTCCTCTAGATGTCTTATATAGCTTAAACTTAATTTAATTTCCTGATTATATAATGTATAAAATGTATGAATTTTTCCCCAAACATCTCTTTTGCACATTATCAAAATATTCATACTGAATTATTTTTAAAAGACAGCATTTAGTATTCAATCAAATAATGAGAATATGTTCCTTCCCAGTGGTTTAATAATAATTCTTGCATCACAAACTCTGAATATTCATGTTATGGAAATGTGCCCTACTTCTATAGATTTCATCAGTGTCAGCGGGTGCCTCAGCAGAACATGGGACAGTTAGTCAGTTTTAACACCTTCAGGATTCTAGCAATCACCAAATGTCTTCTTTGTCATATCATCCACAATTCAACTTTTGGGTAATGCTGAGACACAGGAGGCTGCCCAGTAAACATTCTGCTATCATTTTTAAAAACAACCACCTAACTGTATACAGTTGTGATGTTACTGATGGAAGTCCTGGTTCAGCTTTATCTCTGTGGCATGACACATCCAATTTATTCAGTGGGAGAAACAAATCAGTCAAACCAGGTTTTATTTCTGTGTTAAATCCACTCATGAAATATTTATTTTGCTCTCACTTTGCTATTGGAACGCACTTGTCAGTGGTCTAATCATAATTTTTCTTCCTCAAAGCATGTACTGTCTTTAACCTTATTTCTCTCAGTGGTGTGACCTTTATACAGTTCCTTAATCCATCTGGGATTCAGTTTATTCATTTGTAAAATGAATTAGTGGATGAGATTGGCACCAACAAACTTTTCTGTAAAATGGCAAGTATTTTGGATTAGTGGGATATTTGGTCTCTGTGATGCCCATGCAGGCCTTCCATCTTAATGGAAAGACAGCTATAGAGAATGTGAGATGAATGAGCATTTCCGTGGCTCAACAATATGCTGTTATCTAAACAGCCAGATGGAGAAATGGCTCTGTGTCCAGTAGCTTGCTGACTTCCCTCAAGTCTTTTTTTTTTTTGATCATTATTATATACAACCTACACCTAACATCTGAATACAACAAGGGAAACTGAACCATCAGCTCCCTGTTTTTTGTAGTTAAATATATATAGACATTTCTCATTACAGAATGATTCCAATAGAGCATCCCTATAAAATCCTAAGGAATGCTGATCATCACAGAGTAATTAGGGTCACTCCAGTTTGGTCATATGGTACACATTTTACTAGTGGTCCCATCATCACTAGATGCTGCAAGATCCAGCCTAAGTTTCTTGTTTCTGGATGAGGAATGAATATGCATATCTGCTTACAAGAATGATGAGATTTCAATCTGGGTTTTCTGGCTTGTGAGGGGCCTAAAGGAACTAATATGCATTTAAAAAATGAAGCTTAGAAAAAGGGAGAAGCATTCTATAGCTCCATGCACAGCACCTTTTGTGAGGAGGGGATCAGATGGAAAAAGACCCAAAAAGTAAAGTTTATGCTAACCCTTTGTAAAAGCTTAAAAAGTACTATGGTCTTATTCTGTTTTGCAGTGCTGAACTACATATCCACAAACACATACTGAGACGCCACAGATAGAACATAAAGTCTCTGAAGACTGCATGCACATGTGTGTGCTTCAAGATGAGACTGTAACAATCAAAGCAAGCGCCAAGCCTGGAGAAAGACTCCAAGGTTAAGAGTGTTTGCTGTTGTTTTAGAGGATCCCAGTTGGGTTCTCAGTATCCATTTAGGGTGGCACACAACTGCTCGTGACTCCAGTTCCAAATGATGCTATATCTGTCTCTAGCCTCTGAGGACACCTCCTCACATGGCATACACAGACAGAAATGCATACACATAAATAAGCAACTAAATTAAAGTAAATATTAAAAAGAAAGTGAGAAATATTAGTAGGTGTATTAAAACTACTCCAAAACTTGGCGGCCTTAAAGAAAGGATAGCTGGAGAGCAGGAAGAATGACGGTCTCCTTGATTTAACTTTAGGCTTCTTTTGGTCAAATATTTATTTGATAAGAGGTCTTCCCATGCATCAAAAAATAGTCAGCCGCATGTCTAGCCTCTACCCACTAGATGAAGCAACCTAATCATAGTTCCCCCAACCTTTATTTATGACAAGCAAAAGTGTCTCCAGACATCGCCACATGACTTAGATCAGGGAACGGCCCAAAGATACCATAACTAGCAGAGAACCCCAAAATTATAAAAGTGTATGAATCATGAATCATGATCAATGAATGCCTCAGAAGTCAAGGAATTTTCCAGATAAAACCAGATACTTACAAGTATTTCACTATAGTGACTTACTGTGTCTTTCACAATTAAGTTCAACTCATGATCCAAATGGTGAGATGTAAAAAATAATAATTTCTAACTCTCGTTCAAGAGCAATAAAAGGATTTATGGATTTTGCATACATGAAAACCACACTTAACTTTCTAACTGTATGTTCCACTGAACTCACAAATTATTGTACATTATGGTTCATCCCAGTTAATGGTGACCTACAGAGCCTCTTACCCAATACCTCAGCATCTCAGAACTGAGTCACTTGCTTTGGTCTGAATGTTCAAGTACTTGATCTCAAGTTATTATGTCAGGACCCACATCTGTTTCCTTCCAACTTTAAACAAACCTCCCTTAGATAGTTGTCCTGACAGTTGCTATAATCTTTTCCAATTCCCACTCTAGGGTCCCACTGCATGCTATGTGATTCTCAGTGGACCATATCTACCTGGTGAGATTTCACTGGGCTATTAGCTGCCATTATCTTTTGACTCCTACCCCTATGTGAAGAACATCTTAAATTCTAATCATCTCTGTTCTGTGGAGTACCACTGTTGAATTTTTGTTCTAAATTTTGTTCTAAAATCAATCCTTTACCTGCTCACTTAAAAGAAACAGTAATGACAGCACAGTGAGTATATGCTGTTATATAGTTTCTTCAAAGCCATCCCTCCTTGAAAGCATCTTAATATAACACAACAACTAAAACTCTGATTAGGAAAATAAATATAATCACTGTTATATTTAGCATATGTTATACTACTGTGTATTTTCTCTCAATTGTCACATACTCAGGGAAATTTTATTTATGTAAGAGAGTAACTAGGAAATTTTCACTGAAATTCAGTAGTGAGGTGAAGTTAGGGAGAAAGTCTATTTGCTTGCCTTGTGTTACATTAAATGATCACCAATGAAAGATACACGAATATATATACTTCAACAATTGCACCTTTAGCTCTGAGTCATGTAGGAACCCCTAAGTCTGGCAGAGGGAAGAACATGAGCTACTACAGATGTGGTCTAGAAAACATGCGTTGTGCAGAAACAGAAGAGTACCATCCAGTTGAAGTAGAGTCCATGACAAGCTAGCTTTCATGCAAATGTCAAAGATAACATTACCTATGCTCACTCTCAGGGAGAGGCTGCTTCCACTGGGATGCATAGATAGGAAACAGCCAACATTCATGAGGCATAAGACAATGCTTGGTTCCGGCATGGGCTCTCTGATTAGAAGCACAACCCCAGTCAACAGCTCAAAGAGTCAGAAAGAAAAATAGTGTAATGTTGGAAAATTCTAGAATGATTATTAGGCAGCAGTCACATATATTAAATTTTAGATCATCTCTAATCTTAAATGAGAATGTAAGTGAAAAAAATCAACATCATAAGCGCAAGTTGTAAGTTTCTGAAATCTACTCACTATAAAGAAGTTTGACTATTCCTAATCCTTACTTATTGATTCATCCTTTACTGCTCCCTTTTTGCAATAAGTGCACACTACTCATGACCTGGCACTAAGAACTATAATTTCTGACCTTGTAGACTCAATGAAAACAATAAACATAGTCTTTGCTTCTATGAAGTACTTTGTTGGAAATGCTTTGTGATCAAATAGTATTTGTTGTGTAGATCAAAACGTTTGCTCAGGACAGAGCTTACAACACTGCCAGACCGGCAAGCAGTCTGTTCCTCTGAAAATTCCACCAAAACCCACTGGCATCCAGACTGATAGCCACGCAATCCAAAGGATATTGACTCTATCCATATGCATAAGGAGAAATATGGTTCCACACGCTACACGTAATTATTAAATAATACATAGGTGCCATCAGGAAGACACTAATGATGATGACTACAAGGAGCAGTCTCTATTGTTGTCTCAAAAGTCAGACAAAGAGACAAAAATAACACCGATTAAATAGAAATACATTCATGAAAATGTTTAATTTAGTAAAATTCATTAATTGGGAACTGGAAAGACAAATAGGGAACACTAAAATATCGCAGAGGTAGCAAGTAGATGCAGCTAATGTATCTAGAGTTGAGGAACTTAGTTTATTAACAGAAGCCTAAAGGAAAAACTCCACACACACCAATCAGCATATGAGGTGAGCTGATAAGCATCTAGTGCTGGGTTCCTGGGCTAGAGGAGGGGTCAGCCCAGATTCTGTGTCTGCAACCTCTAAAGAAGAAGATGCCAGCACCCTGTACTGACTGCCCAAGTTGGGGAAATGACCAAATTACATGCAGTGTAAGTATTAGAAAAAACAAAAACTACTACAGGAGAAAAGGGCATCATTAGAATGAGTCTCATCAGAAACAACAGACAGACAGACAGACAGACAGACAGACAGACAGACAGACAGACAGACAGACAAAAGAAAACAAATAGTAACAAAAGCAGAAACACCAAAGCCTAAGGAGCCAGTTCAGTTTCTCTCACCTTGCTCATCATCCTCCATTCCTGTGGCTGACTAACCTAATGTTAACGTACTGACTAAGCAGAACCTTTGTTTGCAGATACCCAACCTCAGGATCAAAAAGCAGAACGATAGTCGTTTCATGATCAGCACAGTAACCAATGGCAAAGTCATCTTTTCTGAAACACTAAAATAAAAACAACAGTGTCTATCACACAGAATAATTTTGAGAATTGGATAAAACGTGCACAAAGCATGTTATACTTATTTAGTGCCTGAAGAACAAAACACGTTCTTTCACATTTAGTGATAGCTCCTGATTGACCCTTCTATCTGCCAACCCTAGTCTCTTCCTTAAATGGCTGCATTAACAATCTTCAAGTGTGCCTTAATCTATCAGATTCTGTCTTAATGAGCAAAGGTTATTTATAAAGCTTCAGCTAACATAGAGCTCTTCCATTTTGGGGGGCCATATTTAAAACTTGTGTCTCCATTTCTATATGCCCTGGTCATCGTAACTTATGGAAAAATATTTCTCAGATCTCTTTGTCCTTCCTTGCAATTGTCACCTCGGTAGGTAAGGTCTCCTGGTTCACGGAGACATTGAAGGGCCAGCAAGATTGCTCAGAGAGTAAAGGTATTTTCTTCCAAGTCTGACAACTTATGTTTGATTTTCATGATACACATGATGTGGAAAGAGAACTGATACCCACAAGCTATCCTCTGACTTCCACATACATGGAATGGCATAGTAGCTCGTGAACACATGCATTTGTGCGCATGACCATACACACACACACACACACACACACATGCATGTGCGAACATTTTAACTTGTACACCTCTGAATTCCTTGTTAAATGGCATACTAATATTATCTTCAATGTTTGCTATAGAGTTTAGATACAATATTGCTTTCATAGGGAAAGATGATGGGAATTTTGCTGTTTAATGTGTACAGAGTTTCAGTTTCATAAAATGAAGAAGTGTCAGGCCTCTGTTAGGCAACAATATGAATGTTGAAAGTACTCGTGAGCACCGAATTTAGTCAAAGTGATTAAGATAAATGTTTTATGTTTCGTGTTTTCTGTCTAAATAAAACCTAATGTTTTATTTCAAGAGTGAAAGTCACCACAGGCATGGATATGGATAAACATACAGAGCATGAGCTTTGCTTACCACAATGGCTGACATATCACAAGCCTTCAAACACCTATGGACTTTTGTCTTTGTCACATGTGAGTTTTGCATCAATTTCCCCATCTCAAGCTCACTTGTAAGACTTTCTAGTGTCTCTTCCTCATAACACAGTGGGTAGGTATTTAATCATATTCTGTCCATTTCTGCTCCTTAGCAGTTCTGTGTGGGTGTGCTTATCTTGCCAAATAGATTGTCAGTGCCTGTTGAGAAGGAGTCGAATCTTATATTTCTTTTTGTCCCCTTCATGCTTAGTGCAATTTTGTCATTATCTGCTGGCTGGGATTCCACATCAAATGAGATGAGTCCTCCCAAAGCCAGCACAGTCCAGTTGCCATTGCCTGCTCTTGGGCACTGGCTGTTATCAACCAACACTGTGTATTGATCTCTTCCTTTATCTGAGAGTATCTATTTGGAAGAAAAGCAGTGCATGGGAAAGATAAAAGAAAAGCAAAAGGATAAATAATACATGATTATTCTCAAAATGTATATGATTGTATAGACAAGGCAAGCACAAAGAAGTTGATAAAACTATAAGGAGAAATGGTGCTATGTCCCATGTGTGTTACAGACGAAATATGATTTTAGGAATCCATAGGTAATATAATAAAAGTTTAACAGGAGATTAACTTTAGAAAAACAGAAGTACTATAGGATATTTACTTTAGAGTCAAATGTTCTTTTTTTCCCACAAGGAAAATGGTGCTTGTTTATTAATGCTTAAGCTTGATTAAATAATATATAGTTTTCAAGATAATAATAGCCATATCTCAAGCACTGCAATCAATTCTAGATCAAAGGGGAAATAGTTCTATTTATTGGTACATAAATAGCCTCAGAGAAATTACTTGCCTGTGAATACAAAATTAGCAAACATTCAATCTGAACGTACCTTTCTTTTAACAAAGCATAGATCCTTCCCACTATGACAGTTATTGATTCTTCAGAGATGTATTGAATATTTACTATGCAAAGAGTTGTGAAGAAGATATAAAACTAAATACAGCCTCATTTTTCCTTCATGGGACTCTTATTCCCTTGAGAAGGCAGTTCGACACTGTAATGGCTATTCCTGGTTGTCAACTTGACTATATCTGGAATGAACTATAATCCAGAATTGGAGGGCTCACCTGTGATCCAGGTCTTGAGACTGGAAGACACAAGTGTCTGATCTGGATTTTGGCATGGAGATCTTGAGGCTTAGTGGCCATGAAAAGTTTATGCACAGGCAAGGTAATACATGCTTTTAATACCAGGAGACTGAGGCAAGGAGATCTCTGAGTTCAAGGTCAGCCTGGGATAAAGCAAAACCCAGATCCAAGCATGGTGGTATACACCTTTATTCTGGGCAACATCTTCTACTGGAGGTCTACATAAGAACATTAGAAGAAGGAAGCTTCACACTTCTTTGCCTGCTTGCACTTACAGCCAGCACTTCTGTTAGAATCCACTTCTACAGAAGACCAGCTGAAACAACTAGCCTCGTGGGACCCAGCAACTAGTAGATTCTTGAACTTCCCATTCATAGCTGACCATGTTAGGGTAGTTGGATAACAGATTGTAAGTTATCACAATAAATTTCCTCAATGTAGACATTCCATAATTTCTGTGACTCTATAGAACCTTGACTAATACATACACAAATATACATTCTACAAAATGCAGTGAACCTCAGAATTAAGTCTGCAATAGAAATAATGAAACATACAATAAGGAAACTTGACTTATCTGGAAAAAAATCTGACAAGTATCTTTGTAAAATCTTAAAGAATAAAATAATCAATAGCACCTTCTATATGCATAATTTCTAGGCAGATATGCTGTACATAGTCTTGTGAACATAGAGGCCAAACTTAAACAGTTTGTAAGTGGGAGAGCACAGCTATGAGCATGTTTTCCCTCCATGGTATGCTGCATAGATGTAGAAATTCACCATGAAATGAGACAGTGTTGCCATTGGAACATTCAGAACAAGGCACAAAATGAGAAATTACTCCACATGAGACTGTACAAGCCAAGCATTTCTGGAGCAGGAAATAGTAGATAATAAAATGGGACAATTGGGAACCTTATTATTAAAATTCCACATCATGCTAAGGATCTCGGAATTTATCCTTCATAGACTAGGTAGGAGCATTTTTATTTGCATGCTAACAGATAATTATGCGAGCTACCTGGAGGGGAAGGGATTTCATCTGAAGAGCTGTGACAAACTTCACAGAGAGCTATGGAGAGGTTGGGAATAACAGGTGTCTAGATGAAAAAGTAGGTAGAACTCTGTGATAAATTGGATCTGACTACCTCTGCCCATCAAGATTTCCTGTTTCAAATAACTTGTTCAGGAAAAAACGAAAGCATAAATATGATAAATATGTGAACTTGTCATTTTGGAAGTGACTGGGCATGGTGCCAGGCAGAGGGGCATTAAAGATAAATAAATCAGGCACTAGAAAGATGGCACAGCAGTTAAAAGCACTTGTTGCTCTTTCAGTATGGAAACTCATTTCCCAGTGCCCACATTGAGTGGCTCACAAACACCTCATACTCCATCTTCAAGGGATCTAATGTCCTCTTCTGTTCTTGGGCACCCACATATGCATGCCCTTGTACACAGAGATCCATACATAAATGATTAAATAAAAATGGAAAAACCTTTGAAAAGAATATGTTCTAAAGGGCAGTGAGTGTGACTCAGTTAATAGAGTGCCTGTGTAGCATGCACAAAGCCCTAAGTTCAACACCCAGCATCATACAAACCAGGGATGGTGGCACCTACTTGTAATCTCCAGCACTGAGAAGGTGAAAGCAGAAGGGTCAGAAATCCAAGTCCATCCTGGAATACATAACACCCTGTCCTAGTTGGCTTATACTGTAAACTTGACACATTCTAGTCATCTGAAAGAGAAATCTCAATTAAGGAACTGTACAGATTAAAATAGCCTTGTAGACAGGTATGTAGAAAATCTCTTCAACCCTAATTGATGTGGGAAGGCCTGGCCCACTGCGGGTGGCATCATTTCCTAGAAAGATAATAATGGGCTCCATAAGTAGCAAGCTAACTGAGCATGAGCCCATGAGGAAGTTAGAGTCTAAAAGCAACATTCCTTCATAGACTTTCTGCTTGAGCTCCTGACCTGGCTTCCCAAAATGATGAACTGTAACCTATAAAATGAAATAAACCACTTATTCCTCTAAGCTGCTTTTGGTCATAAGATTTGTCAGAGCAACAGAGAATGACACTAAAACAACCTGTCTCAAAAAAAATTTTAAATAAATAAAACCCAGTTTCTGTCCTATAAGGTTCTCCAGTCCGGATTGACCTTTGCAAATAGAACAAAGGATTCTGTGATTACAAAAGATGCAGATAAGCAAGCACCAGAAGTCCAAGGCAAGCACAGTTTTCATGAACCAAGGCAGCTATAGATAAGTTTAAAAGGGCGAGCTTCCATGCTAAACGTGAAGAAAAAAGCAGGCCATCTCCAGAGGATCCTCCATTACTTGGTCTGAGGGTTTCTCCAGTGCAGACTGGCAAGGATAGAGCAAAACAGATAGCTTTGATGTGTTATACAGAGGAGGAGGAGAATCAAAAAGTATGTGGGGGAATTCGTTAGATGCTAGTTTCCCTACTAAAGTCCCTAGTAAATGGGGAAAATTTTGGTCAGAGAAGTATAAAAATGTGAGGTAAGATTGTGATCTACAACAAAATTACCAAGCAAGGTACAGATTAACAGTGCTGTGTGGCCATGGCTTCTTATGTCATCTACCCCTACTCAGGGTACAGAGCTGGTGTTCAATATGCCTATAGAAACAAACAACCGTATTTGCCCTACCCCAAGTTCCAGAGTATTTCTTAAAATTGTAGGATGTCACCCTAAGACCGACAGTTAGGGATCTGTGCATCAGCAGTTTCTACTGCCTTGCTAAGGACTTTTAAATTACCTTACCGTGCGTATGCTTAGAGGAGGCCTGCATCAGTCACAAATATTTGTCTTTGTGAATAAAAATTGTGATTATTATAAATGTTTATGCAGGTATTTTTTTCTAATATCTATTCTAATATCAATTTCTGATTGGTAAATCCAATGCCAAAAGTGCAATATTCTTTAAATATGGAGCCTCATTCCTAATAAAATAACCTCTTTGCTTAGCCATTTTTTAAATTTTTTGAGATTCTTATGTATCAGTACTATTTTTACATAATGGTCACGCTTTCCTCTCCTCCTCGCTTTCCATGACCCCCCGCCCCATTCTCTTGAATCTATGACTATTTCTCCTGCTCACAGTTGCCTGTAGTTCTTCGTGTAGGGTTGAGGCCTTGTGGGCTTTTCTCGAATTCAGGAGGGTATGTCTCCTGGTATCATCCTCATTCACCTCACATTTAAGGCAGTCATGGCATTAGAGACTTTATTACATAAGCTTATAAAATAATGTTACCCTATAATTTGCCAAACATTCTTGGTGTTATTTATCTCCTCTGCCTCCTCTCTCTCCACATTAACCTCCATCATCCTTCCCCAGATAAAGTCTTACCCATTTTCCCCATCCCCCTTCATAGCACCTGTGTCTAACTATTCCCCTCTCTAGAGCTCCTTCACCCCCACCACAGGTGCTTTCTACTTTCCTGACCCCCATTATAGTTATTTCGAACCCAAGAATTTGGAATTGGTATTGGAATTGTCTTTCTAGTCTGGAGTACCTCATGAATACAGTATTTTCCAGTTCCGTTTGTTCATCTGCAAATTAAATTTCATTTTTCTTTACAGCTGAGTAGGATTCCAGTGTGTAAACATACTCCATTTTCATCATCTGTTCATTAGTTGAAGGTTATCCAGGTTGTTGCCATTTCCTAACTACTATATATAGATCTGCAGTAAACACGGCTGAACAAGTGTCTCTAATAAGAGAGCAAGTCCTGTCAATTCCAAAGGAGTGGTATAGCTGGTCATATGGTAAATTTTCTTTTAGCTTTTTGAGATATATAGCACCCAGACAGTTTACAAATCTCAAGCATCTTCCTAGAAATGCTTCTGCTTTTAAACTCAAATTTATACTATTATCTCAAACAACCAAATTAAAAAAGGTAGAAATCTGTCACAGAAATAGATAACAAGTGTACTACATTGTTGGGTGATTAATTCTATCATCCATAATAGCAATACAAAATATGCAACCAGATATTTTATTTTGAATAATTTCAATATTCTTTATAAAATAGCTTAACGCATTTTCTACTATGCATTCAAATTCTCAAATAAAATAAAATTAAGTAACACTTCAAAAAAGAATAAATTAATTTACTTAAAGGGAAAATATTTAGAAATTTTCCCAAATTATACTATGTTTTAATAGGTTGACAATGAATGACCTGGCATTAAACTCCCCAAAGTCTGGTGTAGGTTGAGGAAGTCTATCTGAACCAAGGTTTCATTCTCAATCCTTCATGGACCACTGCATAGACACCTGAATGGTGTCCTCAACACCCACAGTACTTGCCTGGACTCAGCAGCTTTCCATAGCCAAAGGGAGAAGAGCCACTCTTTTGATTATTGTAAGGACTTGCTCTCTTGATTTCCTTGACTCTAAGGCTAGAACTACTTGCCTGAACCTGCCAAATTCTGCTGCTTTGCTGGCCTAGAATTTGGCCCTCTGGTTCATTTATATTTGCATCACCTTCCCATTGTTGATAGTTTCCTTCACTTCTTAAACTTCTTTTATTCCCTTTTACAAGTTGAAACTTTAGCTAGGTGAGGCCTTACCCTGAGGTTACCACTCCCTTTATTCTATTTAATGCCAAGGTCTTCTGTACACTTTAGTCTTCTAGAAGCACTAGACTTAGCTTCCTTGCACTTTCTAGTGCTTTCTTTTCTCCTCAATCTATACATTTGGTATTTCTTTTTGTCCAGCTTTCTCTTTTCCATTACTGACCTAAATAAGAGTGATTACTAATAACCTCATGATGCAATCAATTCTAAGCTATTTTGAAATCTCCTCTCCCATTGCTATTAATCAAAAACTCAGGCGGATTTTCAGGACAAAGGCAAAAGCAGCCACATTCTTTGCCAAAATATGTCAAGAATGGTCGTTAGGTTACTTTGTATTACTCCACCCCCTGAAACTTCCTATGATTGTCCATTTGACCCACTTGTCCACATTGTCTCTATATCAGTATCCTTGTTCCTCCTAGGATAGCCCAGATAGCCCCCACTTAAATCATTCAGCCATTTTTCTAGTCCAAAGTCCACATTCCACCAATATACAGCATGGTTGGTCATGCCTGTCACATAATACTCCAGTTCCTGGTATCAACTTCTGTCTTCATCACTATTTTATTGCTGTGAAAAGACGCCATAGCCAAAGCAATTCTTATTTTTTTAAAAAAAGCATATAATTGGGGGATTGTTTACAAATTCAAAGGTGAGTCCACTGTCATCAAGATGTGAAGCATGACAACAGGCAGGTGAGCTCATGTAGACTTAGTGCTGGAGAAGTAGCTGAGAGCTACATCCTACTCAGCAGACAGAAACACTAAAACTGCTGTTAGGTTTTTGATACCTCTAAGCTCACCTCTGTACCAGGCATAGAGTTCTTTGTGCTCACAGATAACCAGTAGGAGAACTAGAAGTGTTATATGCACAGGGTTGTTCTTCAAGGAAGGGATGTATAACCTGTTATTCACCCAGAAGACTTAGAGCAGGCGTGACCTCTATACTGTACAATCAAGAGCACACCAGATCCTCCCCCAGACCCTGATGAAGAACTTGTTTTTCTGGTCAATCTATTCTATAAAACCAGCTACTTACTCATACTGAACAGAAAGGTCTTCTTGCCTCTCATGAATCATTACTCTGCTGGCTGTGGTGGTCACAAATATCTCCTTTCCCTCTCTGTACACTTCAAGTGACATAATTCCTTCAACAAGGCCACACCTCCCAGTCTTTCTAATCCTTTTCAAATAGAGCCACTCTTCAGTGACTAAGCATTCATATAAGTGATAATGTGAAGTCCACTCCTTTTTTTTTTTCAATTTCTTAAGGCTTTAATTTATTCCCTCCCCAGAGACAATCAAAGGGGGTGAAATGTCAAGATTTTACTGTCTTCATAACAAAATCGGCTTAGACCTGGATCACTTGGCCCTTTCTCTTCTTGGCACCTCCCAGTTCAAAATGCTTGCACCTCTTTTTTTTTTTGAATGACACTGTGAAATTTATTTCTCTTTTTTTTCTTTTTTTCTTTTTTTTTTTTTATTGGATGATTTATTTACATTTCCTATGTTGTCCCCTTACCCCATCCCCCACCACCCCCTCGGAACCCCCAATCCCCTCGCCCCTCCTCCTTCTTCTCTGTGGATGTAACCTCTATCTACACCCCCCCACTCCCACCTCCCCACCCTCAAAATTCCCACCCCCTGGGGCATCCAGCCTTCATGAGGTCAAGGTTCTCTTCTTCCACCTATGCCCAGCAGGGCCCTCCACTTTTACATATTCAGCTGAAGCCCTGGATCCCCCCCTAAGTGCTCCCAGGCTGGTGGTTTAGACCCTGGGAGCTGTGGTTGGTTGGTATTGTTGCTCTCCTCATGGTGCCACAAACCCTTTCAGCTCCTTCAGTCTTCACTCTAACTCCTCTATTGAGAACCCCATGATCAGTTCAATGGCTAGTTGTTAGCATCTGCCTCTGAATATGTCTGACTCTTGAAGGCCTCTGAGGAGATATCCATATCAGGCTCTTATCAGCATGCACTTCTTGTCTTCCACATCAGCATCTACCTTTGGTGATTGCACATGGGATAGATACTCAGGTGGGGTGGTCTTGAGACGGCCCCTCCTTCAGTTTCTGTCCCTCACTTTGTCTCCATATTTGCTCCCTTGAGTATTTTGTTGCTTCTTCTAAGAAGGACCGAATCACCCTCACTTGGTCTTCCTTCTTTATGGGCTTCATGTGGCCTGTGAGTTGCATCTTGGGCATTTCAAGGTTCTAGGCTAATATCCAATAATCAGTGAGTGAATACCATGTGTCTTCTTTTGTGATTGGCTTACCTCACTCAGGATGATAATTTCTAGTTCCATCCATTTACCTAGGAACCTCTCGAATTCATTGTTTTTGCACCTCTTAATAGCCAGCATCCTCTTAGATTAGCAGCTGGGCTCGACGCACTCCAGTCTCAGCACGAGGTTCTTTGTAGTTTTAGCCTTTTTGCGGAAAATAGGCTTAGTCTGACCACCATAGCCACTCTGTTTCCTGTCATAAGGCCGCTTTCCCTGGGCATGCAAAGAATCCTTGCCTGAAGTCCACTCTTATTCAAACCACAGATTTGTGTTGAGAATCATCTTTTCCTTCTGGTCAAACTGCCTTTGCTCATTTCCTTAAATGACAATTATAGAGAGCTCTTTTAAAAAAAAAAATAAATAAATAGGAAAATAAATAAATAAAAAACCGCGTTTTACAAACTCTTCATCTCAGAGTTCTATTTTGAATCTAAAGCTCACTGTGAGAATTATTATAGTAATTTTGCTGACCTCCTCAGTACTAATACTGTATAGCTTTCAATCTTACCTCAGAGATATGAAACTATTTAGTGAGGGTGACACAGCATAATCCATCTCTAACTGACTCCAACTCCATTTAACTGTAACAAATTTTAGGAATTAATACATTAGAATTAAGTTATATTTAATTTCTATAATTTATCCTGATCAACTTTGAATGCTTAGGCAGAAAAAAAAAAGAAAAAAATGTTAGATGCATTTTAATCACCCATTATAAGAGGAGTAATTAGAATTTCTAGATAAAATTCTATTTCAAAGAGCATAAAAGTAAAAGGATTATAAAAGCAATTTGTCTACAATACATCACCATGACTCAGAGATATGGGAAATGTATTTTGTTTTACTTACAAAGGTCTAGTAAGGCCTTTTCTGTCAAAAGAAAAGCATGAATAGCATAGCATCTGTGCTTCATATTGTTAAGCTTTTAAAAGTTCCTGTGAAGGTGAGTGAGAGGTCACCATGGACTTACCAAGTTAAGTATACTCTCTTTATTGTCTTCTAAACTTTGTATACATTTTGATCTTTCCTATCAACTGGTAATGGGTTTTTCCTTTATAAAATAACAAGCATTTTGTAAAATTCAACACTTATCGTATAGTCTTCAACTTTGTGCTCCTTCAGATTTTGATTCCTGGAGTAACTAAGCAAGCCCTGGATTGCTTGAAAAGTCCTACAAGTATTTTTGATACTCTTATGTTCAAAAGACAAACATACTTTAAGGTAGAAGGAATCTAAATATTTTGAAAATAAATCAAAGTTCTTCACTTCTTAGAAAAGCAAAATCTGAAATGTAGAACACAGAAAAACATGAAAATCAACAATGGTCTAAGACTTCACTCTCTAGAAATAACTAGATATTCACAAGTCTGTTATTTGTTGTACACAAAATGTAAGTATTTATAAGAAACCCATTTGTAGGGCCTGGAGGTTTGACTCAACACCTAAGAGAACTTGTTATTCATGTAGAAAAAAAACAAAACAAAAAAAGAAAAAAGAAAAAACTTGTGTTAGATTCTCAGCACCCACCTAACACCTCACAATCATCTGTAACTGCAGTTACTGTAGATTAGAAACCCCCTTCTAACTTAAGAGTTCCTACACAGCAACTGGTGCACATATACACACTCAGCACCCCGCTACACACACACACACACACACACACACACACACACACACACACATATACATAAAATAAACATTATCCAAAATCAGTTCATAGGACTTTCTATATTCCAAAGGATAATCAAGCTTATATTTTGTTCCTCAGATTATAAGATATTCAACAGTCTAAACAAAGCACACAGGATTTATTTATCCAACTATTCATTTTAGTCTCCATGTGAATTTATGAAAAAAATGCAATCATATAGGCTTCTGATAAAATAGTAATGGTATTAAAAATATATGCTTACATACATAAAAATATTTTTAAAATTTGTTTTCAAAAACAGAAAAAAATGTCCAAGTTTCCTCATAATTTGAAATAAAGAAAGAACCTGCTGAGGGTAGTTCAGTGGTATAGCTAAAGGGTATAGTAAGGGTAAAACTTAGCAAGTTCAAGGTCTTGGGTTCCACCCTCAACATTAGAGAAATAAATTTTTCCTCCCTTAGCCTCTCCACTTCTGGAATAATAAATATGCATCACCATACCAAACAAAAATAAGTTTTTGTAATAAACATCAGACAACTAACTCAGGACTTGAGGATGGTTGAGAGGATGTGATAAGACAATCAGGAAACATCTGGTTTAGAGGAATCTGATAGGCTTTTTGCTCCCTTGGTGATGCAGATATAGGCTAGATTAGATCAGATAAAAAGCAGACAAGGTCGGGTTTATTAGGAGGCAGCTCTCAAGTGGGTCCACCAACCTCACAGATGGAGCTCAGTGAAGTCATGAATCCAGGCTAAAGCAAAGGGGTTTTATAGAGCATAGGTGAGGAGTGATGATGCATGTGCCAGCTAGGAGCTGGGATCATATCCATATATGGTCAAAAACTGAGCTCCTAGGCCAACACTCTTGGGTGGGCTGGAAAAAGCACAGAGTCAAGGACTGATGACATGTTAACCCAGAGTTTTCTCCAAAAGGGAGATGGAGTTTTCTCTGTACAGGCAGGATTGGGGGAAGGAGGGCAAATGGGGTTTCCCAGATAGTGTGGGAATGAACAGCCTAACAGTCAACAAGAACATGTATTTCAAATATCGTCTTAAGATCTGAATCTCGGACATCTCAGCAGCATGTGCATCCATCCAGACTTCTGACTGATCAATTCACTATGACCCATTATGACCAACACGTCCATCTGAGACTGTTAAAATTATTTCTCTTTATGGGAAATTAAAACACATATATCATTTTTACTAGTGAGTAAAAGTAATCTAAAACAAATCCAATTCATCTCCTTTGGAATCGCTGTTCCTATGGATAGAGACACAGAACATCTCACTGAGTCTTCTTTTTTTTTAATTTATTTATTTAATGTATGTGAGTACATCATTGCTCTCTTCAGTCACACCAGAAGAGGGCATCAGATCCCATTAGAGATGGTTGTGAGCCACCATGTGGTTGCTGGGAACTGAACTCAGAACCTCTGGAAGAGCAGTCAGTGCTCTTAACCACTGAGCCATCTCTCCAGCTCGTCTTCTTATTTCTTTCTGGTAGTTTTCCCAATAATGCTTGAACTAAGACTTTGGTAAATGTTTGTCTTAACATGGAGAATCCATAAAAGTGCCATATTTGTGGGCATGGTCCAATCTATGAAGAACAATCCAAATATTCTTTCCTGTTCTAGTCTTTCACGTCTACTTCTAAAGACACAATATGTTTACTGCATAAAGGCTATATTACCCACGTTAATTCAAACTGAGTTTTACAGTGTCTAAAATTGTAATGTCTTAGAACTTAAAATTATTCAACAACTATTTTGTAAACATGTATGGGCCCAAGCACTTCTTTGTCTGCCACTAGCCGTGTGACAAGAACACTTGTTAGAGCTACTTGATTTTCATAATAGGATAACTATCTTGCTACTTGCTGATCTCAGTTTCAAAGCATATGGATGGGCCTTCAGCCAGTAGTTTAGAATGCCAACACTCCAGGTTATCCAGATCTTTCCAAAAATCCTACTGAGAGGGAAATGTTGACAGAAGCTAGGCCAAAGGCCTTCTAAATTCAGACTTTGGTTAAAACTCTCACAAGAAAGACATTTATTTGGATGCCACAACGTGACACCTCTAGATTACCTCTACCGAGTGGTAGTTATGCACCCGAATCTGATAATGTTGTGAGAAATAACCAAACAAAACTTAAAACAATACTGTTACTTTGATTTTATCTTTTTCTGTGAGAAAAGATCTTACTATGTTGCCCAATCTGATCTTAGTTTCTTAAGTGCTAGGGTTATAGCCATGAGCTTCCTCATCTAAGAAATCACTGTTACTTCTGAGAGCTAAAGTTGTTGCCCATTTGTCCAGAGTCCATTTCAGTGCTAAAGTTTTGGTTTCCCTAAAGAATCACCTGTTGCTACATCATTAATGATGGAAAGCATCAGAATGGCTTCAGACTTATAAAAAGCAAGCACTACAGAGAAAGGTGGAATTATAAAAAGAACAGGAAAATGCCCTTTGATACCTATACAAATAGTATGACACACTTGTATTTACTACTTCATGATTAAAGTCTACTTTGGCCTTATCAAAAATTTATAGTTAATTAAGCTATTCAACATTATTCAGTTGTTTCTAGATATCTACTTTCTAAATAATCTCTCTGGGGTTAATTGGTTTTCTCCAATGATAAAAGTTCAAATATCAGATAAATGTAAAAGCTCCTTGGAGAATTTGTGATAAAGGTCTACATCTAAAATAATAATGATGATAATAAGCTCCACTTATAAGTAGGGTGCAAATGAACTCGGAACATACCAATTGTGGATAGAATTTGTCATCCTTCGATAGATTCTATTGTCCTTCCATGTCCATGTCATCTTTATTACATTTATTTAATGTCTGGTGATAGAGAGAATATCTTACCAACCATCTTAGTAAGTAGGTAAAAAACATAACAAAACAAAAAACCTAGTCCCTGTTCTTACAAAGCACACAGCATTCTCTTTACACTCCCTAATGTCAACAGGTAGGATCACAAAGGTAGATTACTTATTTTGTCTCTCCTGAGAAGTTAAAATTTAACATGCCTCAAGATGAGTCACAATTACCAACAAATGAAACTGAATAGTGCTGCACAGTACTGTCACCTCATGAGGGTCAGCTGACATCATTTTTATAGACATTACCTAGTCCACCTTTAAAAGACATAGATTTGAGAGGGTAGAGATTCCCCTAACCCTACAAAGACCATACACACATGCACGTACAGAGAGAGAGAGAGAGAGAGAGAGAGAGAGAGAGAGAGAGAGAGAGAAATTTCTGGGTGGTGATGGCACACGCTTTTAATCCCAGCACTCTCAGGAGGCAGAGGCAGGCAGATCTCTGAGTTCGAGGCTAGTCTGGTCTACAGAGTGAGTTCCAGTACAGTCAAGGCTACACTGAGAAACCCTGTCACAAAAAAACTAAGAAGAGGAAGAGGAGGAGGAGGAGAAAAAGGAAGAGGAGGAGGAGGAGGAGGAGGAGGAGGAGGAGGGGTGAGAGAGGAAGAGGAGAGGGAGGAGGAGGAGGAAGAGGAGTGAGAGAG
>NW_021620899.1:5478333-5479842 GCF_004785775.1 Grammomys surdaster | reverse complement strand
GGAGGAAGAGGAGTGAGAGAGGAAGAGGAGAGGGAGGAGGAGAGGAGAAGAAGGAGGAGGAGGAGGAGGAGGAGGAGGAGGAGGAGGAGGAGGAGGAAGAATCAGGTTTTCCAGAAAGTATGACTTTTAATCACTATTATTACTACTCATGAACATTTTAAATTCGCATAACCTGACCTTAACACATCTACAGTTAAGATAATTATCATAATGCATTCTATCATATTTAAACTGAGTCTAGATAAAACATCTATCAAGTGAGTAATATACGATAGATAACCAAAGTAATCTCACCCACAAAATGGCCAATCAGAAATTTTACACATCTTTGGAACTATGGAAACAAAGTTAAGACCATTTGGTCATGATTCACTTTCCTATGCTATCTGCATTTTCTATCTTGTGGGTTTTAATTTTACAAATTTCATGCTGTCTGTCCCCACGGTAACCAGCTCTTAATCATAATGAGCACCTGGTCTATACTGAAAAATGAATATTTCCTCATGAACTTACAAACACTAAATTCCTCACATCCTCCCTACGTTTGCAGATACTGCTCCAGCCCTCCAGTGAAGCTTTCCAAAGGGTCTTTATGACTTTATGAATACTGTGTAACACTTAAATGTGCCAAATTTTATGATAGTTAAAAATTGGAAACATATCAGAATCAATGTTTTATTGTATGTTTTCATATCCAGTTTAGACATACTTAATTTTTAAAGTATTTTAGGCATATGTACTGAATTTTACTCAGAATAAATTAGGTGAATACTAATATTGACTCACTCACCAAACTAGATGTTACTTCAGTGAGTCATTCCCTATGAACTAGCTTCCAAAAGAAACTTAGAAGATTTTACTTCAAAGAAACTTAAAATTTTGCTTGATTCTATGAATATTTTTTCAAGTAATAGCGTGTAGACAATGAATGTAGAAAGAAGAGAACATGAGGAGGGGCCACTAAAATTAAGAACTACTTGAGCCATTGTATGGAAACCTGCTACAGTAGACATTTCTTTTAAAAGGTAGGGGGTGGGTGTGTGTATGTGTGTGTGTAATTATGTAGAGGAATTTTATTTATATATTTTTATTATATAACTAATACACACACACACACACACACACACACACACACACATATATATATATATTATGTAGAGTAATTTTAATCCAGCAATATCAGACTAAGGATATGCTCAACTCTCACAATAACAGCAGATGTTAAATCTGGGCTACCCAAAACAGGATTATCTCACAAGCCTGGAAATACTTAGCAGCAATTGTAAGCTAATTCTAAATTACAATGACTAAAAGACCCAGAAATAGGGCAGGGAGATAGCTCAATAAACTGGCTAAAAAAGAATACAGCATTCATCAGACTGGCAGACTGTAAAACCTTGATGCTCTAATGGACAACTGGTGAAGGGCAGATGATTAGAACAAGGAGTTATGAAGGACCATGGCATCAACAGAATAAGAACAAGCAGTTATGAAGGACCATAGCATCAA
>NW_021620899.1:5450215-5478323 GCF_004785775.1 Grammomys surdaster | reverse complement strand
GCATCAACAGAATAAGAACAAGCAGTTATGAAGGACCATAGCATCAACAGATCTTCACAAGGACATTCAGACTCTTCTGTTTTGGAATTGATAATTGTTTCTATTATAAAAAGCTATACTGTATACATTTTCAGCTTAAATAGAAAGAGAAAAGATATAGAGGAATTTCAATCCCGCAATATGGCTGCTCTGGCAAAAGATTATATCCAAAAACCTTCTAGGCTCACGTGATCTAGATGAAATACAGACACACCTTTAGTCCCAGGATACAGAGGCAAGCAGATCTCTGAGTTCAAGGCCAGGTTGGTGTAGAGAAAGTTTTATGTAAAGAAAAGCTTAGCTTCAATCATAGTGGTACATATTAGTCACCATTTTAAAAGTTTCTTAAGGGTAAATGTCAAACAATAATCTAATATTACAAGAGGAATTTAGAGTCAGCAGGACTGGAGTTTGTTCCTTACATTTTGTTTTGTTTTGACCAACTGCATAGTTTTAGAAAATGTAACATCCTACCTGGTTACTCTAATGATTAATTATCCTAACACAGTGTTCTCACTGACAAATATCCATTATTGATGAGAAATACTGACTAGCTCTGGATTAGTCTTTTTTTAATTGTAGAATTTAACTAACATGTTTCCACTCACTTTGTTTGGCTCAACTGCTAATGAGGAAGTCTAGGTTTTATGAATTCCCTGACACCCACGATTCAGTGCAAAATTCTCATGTAGGCACATTCTGCCTCCACTGATGGGTCCCAGAGGTGCCTTTCCTTCAGGGCCTATTGGTGACTCATTTCTAATGGTTATAAAATGAGCACAACCCGCTTCTTCTTTCTTCTTTAATATTGTTTCTTAGTAATGGCTGATTGAGAAATTTACTTTAACTGCTGAGATAAGTAGCTTCTGCAGTATTCTTTGTCCCTATCACTGGCTAACAGTGATCTTTATTTTAGTGGAAATGGTATTAACGTAGATTTGTGAATTGAAAGACTACATTCTGGATTCTGTCACTCTAAATGTTTAATGTAGTCATCTAGGTGGCCTCAATGAATATATTTTAGAAATCTGGACAGAGAAAGTAAGTATAGAGCATTACATTTAGGATCTTGTTTTAGATTCCATTGCCTCTTATACTCTCACAGAAGTCTTATTAATAAGGCTATACTGGAAAGATATATGATAATTAACTTGAATGAAAATTCAAAATAACATCATACTAAGCATCTTCATAAATTAGTCCAAAAGCAATCTTCTTACATGTAAGATACTTTCTACTATGAACAGAAAAGGTGACTAAACAGGCATAGCATCTATATTGTATTATCCTTGTTTATTCATTCATAAGGTACCTCCTAAATATCTAGCACACAAGGTGCTCTTCTACTAGCTGAAAATCAATCACAAACAAGATAAAAATATTTCTACCTCTCGTGGTATTTTTACTTGAATGCATTTGATTACCTACACAATATAATGGGAGAGTTTGTTTGATTTTGTGTTTCGTTTTAAGTAAAATAAGCAGAGATGGAAAGTGAAGCTTGAACAAAGCTCTGATCTCTGGATGATGTTAAGAATAACTATGACAAATCTGTTGGAAAGAATTACTGGCAGAGAAAACAGCAAGGGTAAAATGTCAATAGAGGAAAGCAAATTAGCTTTTTTATAAAACGGTGGAGCATTAAGTGTGAATGGAACAGAATGAGTACATGAGTGGTAGAATCACAGCAGAAAGGAGTAGAGTAGTTCTGAGATATGCGTCTTGACAAGTAACTTGAACATTTGTCTAATACAGTGGAACTGGAGGTTTTAAGCAAATGAGTAAATTACCGATAAAAGAAAAACAGACTAGTTAAAATAAAAAGAGAAAAAAATAGAGTTATAATGGCCTCTAGCCTAAAAGTAATGTACTAAATGCATTGCCTTAGATTTCCAGTAAGGAGAGGACCTAATGAGCAAAATGTAAACAATTTCAGTTTAAAACTATATTTGAGCCCAAAATATCCCTACACAAATTTGCACAACTCACTCTGTAGACCAGGCTGGCCTCGAACTCAGAAATCCACCTGCCTCTGCCTCCCAAGTGCTGGGATTAAAATCGTGCACCACCACTGCCCAGCTAGTTAATTTCTAACTACAATAATTTAAAATATGTGCATCTTTACCATGCATAGACTCTGCAAACTTAAAACTTAATCAAGAAACTTTACAGACTCAGGAACAGAACAAGTGTGGACAAGCACTAACTTTAGTCTGTAGACTTCCACTAGCTGAAACAGTACATAATGAAAAAATAAAACCTTCCAAATGAAACCATTGGAATGTAGGAGGATATTTTGGAAGCCATAAAAGCAAGAGGTCCTATTCCAAAACTAATTGATAGGAAAATTACAAAGCCAAAAGCAACATGGGACAAATGCAATTAGAATGAATTTGTTAAAATAATAAACTTTAGAAAAACAACAGTCGATCTATCAGACACACCTTGCTTTAATGTATTTGCTACATCTGGATATCCTGTAAAATCTTGGCACACTTCATAAAATTATTGTTACTAACTAATGTTGCTAAGGTGCCTGCCAAATGTCCTTTGGGAACCAGAAATATAAATCTTTGCTGCCAGAGAGATATAATTGTGTTTAAAAGAAGAATCAACAACACAAAAATACATGGCGGTTATCGACACTGAACTGAATACGCCAACAAGTACCCACATGACTTTTATCAGGACAAGTTTAGTAACCTCTAACTCAGCACCTTGAGTAACTTATGAGAAGATGACAAATTATCAGTAAGTATGAAAATTCTCAGGCCATAAGGAACATTTAGCATGGATATCCCAGATAACGAGACCTCAAAAACTTCATAGTAAATGTAAGTGAATAATTATTGTAATGGTTTAGAGTACTAATTTGACATCTTAAAATACTGGGAGGCTGTGGAGAGTGAGCATTCTGAAAAAGAATTTTAATCGAAAGAGATCTGGTTATAGAATTGAAACCATATTTTCTAAACCTGCTTTGCACCACAAATGATTCAATATTTTCCAAACTTTCTGATCAAATGTGCTTATTTTCCCCACTGGTTTTAAAAAATTAGCAAATGTCATTAGGCACACTTGGAATATGATAACGGGGATTTTTCTGCTGCAGAAATGTTGGAAAGCCCCGTTTGAAACCATCCCAAACAGATGGCTCCACTCAGCTACCCTCTCCTACAGTTACTTCCTCATTACAGAGTACTAACAAGACATTAATTATGCGTTTAGAAATCTTTTACATGGCAAAAAAAAAAATGTGTTGCTGTTTCGTTAGTCCTACCACGAACTCACGAAACCTTTTTTTGGACACACAACCTCTCTTTAACAATAGAAGCAGAGGGCAAACGTGTGAAGCCCTGACAGCTAGCAGCCTGTCTATCCCTCGGGCTGGGATCTGAGAGCGCGCTGTGTATGACGGGAACAGGCGGCGGGGATTATGGGAAATGTAGTCTGGCGACACCGCCCTGCTCTCCATTCCTGTAATGGCTGCTTTCGGTTAGGTAAGGTACAAACTCCGCTCCCCGGGACTCCAGGATTGATTCTCCGGGTGTAGTTAGTTGCACAACGCAACAAATTTGCACCCTCCCAGGGCGAAGGAATTCCAGATCTTTATGTCAAATCTTGGGATGAATTTACTTCTCGGCTTGGTTTCGTTTAGCAATCTGTGAATGAGAACTAACTTTAAATCTAGTAGTCTCTTTTTCAAACGAGCTGTTAGGGAGTGTTTTCTGTACTCGTTACCAATTTCTGTCCTTGCTGTTCGTTCCTCACTGACTCTAGCTTCCTCTTTAAAAATAGGCTGTGTCACGAGTAACCTCTTAGCCTCAGCATCCGGAAGTTCCAAAGAGAATATTTCACGTTGGATAGAATTTTACATATACCATTGTTTCGGTAAGCCTTATTAATTCCTTACAACTTTACAGAGTCACGTGTTGTGTCGTTTGACTTTTGCCAGATTTACCTGCATTTTCTAGATAGGAGACATGCTAAGAAAATGTAACTTTTACTTGTTAGGGTATTTTGAGTTTGCAAGTATCTTGTGCATTTTTCCCTCTCTTTTCTAATGATGTACAGCTATCCAGTTTCAGTTTGGTCAATGAATACACTTTTGGAATTCGTATTGAAATTGCCGGTGCGAGGGTGTTGTCATGAATTTAAACTGAAATGACTGTCTTTAGTTTTGTCATCTTAAACTGACATCTGAAATGATTGACAAGCTCCAGTCTTTATAAAAGATTGTTGTATATTTATATTGTCATTTTTAAAAGTAAGGCTTTTATTTTTAACAGTTTCTTTTGTTCCGTGTTTCATTTCTAGGCAGGTTCAGCCCTTCAGATCCTAACATCATGAATTCAGTTTCAACACAATTGATCTTAGTTCTCACTTCGCTGCTTTTGATCCTGCCTGTTGTTGAAGCAGTGGAAGCTGGAGATGCAATCGCACTCTTATTAGGTGTGGTTCTCAGTATTACAGGCATCTGTGCTTGCTTGGGGATATATGCAAGAAAGCGAAACGGACAGATATGACTTTGAAGGACTCTTCTGAATTAGACTTCACCCTGACCATTGTACTGAAAACCATTGTGCTGTTGAGGCCGAACCCAAGATTTGATCTCTCCTCTTTTCAGCAAGAGGGTTACAGTTAACTGAGAGTTAACACCCTCAGTTAAGACGATGCTTTCGTGTTCATATTTGTTTCTCCTATGATGGAAGCAGATGTGGGTGGAGGGAGGCTCTTAACAACAAAGAGTACGCTAATAATGTGGCCCATATTTTGTATTTGCTGCTTGGGAAGGGGCCAAAGTGAGAGGGCTTAAGTTTGCATAAGTATTATTTCATACTTTCAAATTGTCAAAGCACATGAAATAGGAAGATGGAAGTATTTGCTCAGAATCTAGTAAATCTACATTGTTATAATCACTGCCTCTTGCATTCTGGGGGAATCTCTCTCTCTCTCTCTCTCTCTCTCTCTCTCTCTCAGTTGGTGGGTTGGGTTTTGGATTTAGGTTTTTTTGTTGTTACTGATTTTTTTTTAATGCTTCAATTTTTATTTCCTTAGTTGATATTGTACTTAGATGTTAACAACCAAAAACTTTTATCTCTGAGAAAAAAGTTTAATAAAATTGTACTAAACATATCTAATACTAAAATAGAGGGAATGTTTGTTAAAAAAATAACTTTACACTAATTGAGTATTTTCTCCTTTGTGAGATGTATTGTATCAAATACATAGCCATTATGTCATCAGTTCACCTATTGTTTTGGTCTGCTTGTATCTACATGTGAACTAGTTATTTATAATCTGAGTGAAGAGGAACTGGTTGTGTTACCTTAAAGGATCACAGTGGGCGAGAAATGGGCATCTTTGGGATAGAAGAGGCCTCTGATAGAAAACCCACAAATAGGAAAGGAAGTGTATTGTCCTGCTTTGATTTATACACCAGTTAAAAAAGCATACCTCTTTGCCCTAGTATTCAAAGAGTCCCAAAACCAATAGATGACAGAGATTTTTAATTCACATTGTTGGGCCTGGGACACATATTTTGGTTAGAATTTATATTTTGAATGTTAATAGTTTCAAGAAAAACTACTCAAACTGTTAGTACACAAGAATCACTTCAGATCCTTATGGTCCAGACAAAATTTTTAATTCCTAAGTTTCTGTCTGTATTGCATAGTAGTAGAGAAAGTGGGGCCTGAAGATTCATGCTTGGGAAGGATCTTCAGATCTTTATTTGATTCTGAAGATTTGGCCAGAATGAAATAGTCTGGGTAAGTCAAACTAATCTCTGTTTTCAATGAAGGTAGATAATCAAGTTGTTCCCAGCATGCATCGTCCAACCTCTCACTCTCCAAATAACCTTAAAAGTCTTGACTTTTGTCAGGAAGCAAGCTGTGGCCTGCCTGAGAGTTCTGGCTAACAGTAAAAAGTAGTAACAAATGCTCACATTATAAAGACGTGGAAACCAAATGGGTTTATTGGTTTTTGAAGGTATTTTATCTTTTCACCAGAAAAGACACTAACAGTCTTTGGGTAAATTGGCGTTTAATAAAACGTGTCCATGCATGCTTAGGAAGGAATACATAGGTGGCCTGACAGCTGTCATCTTTTGTCCACCAGCTCGTTGGAGCAGATTTAGGGAGGCTGCCTTCTCTTCCTTGCCAGTCCCAACTTTTCCTCTGGGATGAGAAAAAATCTAATGTAAAGCACATTGTAGGTCAGAGTCACCTCCAGGTACTATTTTTAGACTATTCAAAAAAATACTACAGGAAAACAGTCTTTACTGACTGTGTGATTCCACAAGTACTCCAAAGAATGTTTTTAAAGACTGACATTTTCTATTTTATCTATAAAAGCAGAAGTAGAGAGGAATGCTTTCTAAAAATAGCTTCACTGGGCCAAGCAGATGACTCAGTGGATAAAGATGCTTCCATTCATTGGTGACCTACCTGAGCTAGATCCTCGGAATCCACACCATGGAAGGAAAGAACCAACTCCCACACCATGACCACCATATGTGTTCCCAGCCTCTGACATATACACTAAGTAATTAGTGCTTAATATAATTAAAAGCAGGGGGCAGAGGGAGCTTCATTTCTTACTTAGACTACAAGGTTTTGCTTAAACACAGAAACGTGGGCTGAGGAGATGGCTCCATTGATAACAATGCTTCCTGTACAAGCATGAAGACCTAACACCCATATAAAGACCTGGGCAATAGCACATGGGTAAAATCTCTACCTCAGGGATAGAGACAGGTATATCCCTGGGACTTCCCGCCCAGCCTTTAGCCACTACATTGAGTTCCCAGGCTCAGGGAGAGGCCCTGCTCTCAAAAGTAAATCTGACTGAAGAAAAGGTCCAGTGCTCTGTCCTCCATATGCACACACTCACATAACACACACACACACACAAACACACAGTCGTGTGGCAGATCTTAACCATCAGCTCCTGTGAGAATCTGATAAGTGTCTTTGATTTATTTTTTTCCTAACTAAATATACATGCTCACATTTTCAGATTAGTTTCACAAAATTTGCAGAGCTAAACCCCATCTAGGAATCGACAGTTACAATTTTCTGGTTTGCCTGTTCATTTGTTCTCAAGTTCAAATTCTTTCCGTAGCACAGTTCATTACATTGCTAGGAGAGAGAACACCTGTAGGATTGACAGGTGTCCCTTGGGTGCCTGGAACAGTGTCTGATGTATGATAAGTGTTTTGCTAGTTAGAAGAGTTGAGTTTAGTTTTTAAAAGGAGAAAGAATAAATGAATTTAAGGTCTGTGTCAATATTTTTTATTTCTACCTCACAACTTTCAGGACTTTAACTTTACTCTTCAGAAGGTGGGATGTACTCTGTCTTGGCCTGGCGATCTTTAGTTTATTCTAGGTAGGATTTTCTAGCTCTTAAATTTGGAAGATTACATTTTCCCCCAAATTTAGGGAAGTTTTTTTCCATTATTTCTTCAAATACTTTCTCAGCCTGACCATTTCTGCTTTTATGTTAGGACTCCAATGACCCAAAAGTAGATAGTTTGCTATATACCTAACAGTTAATTAGCCTATTTTTTTTTTTACTCAGATTGTGTAATTTCTAGTGCTCTAGCCTCAGATTCACTAATACTACTGTTGTATTTTTTTAACTTAAAAATGTATCATTTCCTTTTTCTTTTTATCTTCTGCTCAATTGCTAAGAGACCATACATTTGTTTCAAGCGTGTCATTGAGTGGTCACTGAAGTACCTTCTTAGTGACTGCTTCAGTATCAGCGTCACATGATACTAACATTTCTCTTATGTGAGTGATAAGTATTTAATGTGCTTAACAGTAGCATGATAAATGATTAGCAGTAATGACTTAGACCATTTAAGATGGGACATGGAATTTGTTTTGGCCTGTTCAGAAGAATAGGTCCTGCCTATTCATAGGTCTGCCTGTTCATGGTCCACCAAGAAAAATGCTTGATTCTCAAATCATTGAAGGCCATAAAGACATAAGCAAACTGGGGCTAGGGACAGGGCTCACCAACTAAGAGCACTTAACTGTTCTTCAGAGAACCTAGGTTCAAATCCTAGCACCCATATCATGACTCACAGCCATCTGTAATTCCAGTTCCATGGAGTTGTGTCTTCATTCAGCCTCTAAGGTATACATGCATGAGGTGCATAGACATTCACACAGGCAAAACACCTGTACACATAAGATAAAAAAAATTTAAAGAAATATTAAGCAAACTAAAAGTAAATGTATGTTTCCCATGATCATGAGTAGAAAAGAATCTCCTAGCTTGATTGACTACCCTTAACATGATTTGCACACCCCAGATTTCCCAGGAACTAAACCACCAACCAAAGAGTACACATGGAGGGACCCATGGCTCCAGCTGCATATGTAGCAGACAACTGCCTTATCTAACATCAGTGGGAGGGGAGGTCCTTGGTCCAGTGGCAGCTCAATGATCCAGTATACGGGAATACTAGGGCAGTGAGGTAGGAGTTAGGGGAAACACTCTCATAGAAACAGGGGGAGTAGAAATAGGATAGGTGGGTTCCAGAGGAAACCATAAAGAGCGATAACATTTGAAATGTAAATAAATAAAATAACCAATAAAAAATTGTAATTTTTTTAAAAATTAAAGATAAATAAAAAAGAAAACAGAATGAAACCTATAAATATTTGCAGGATAGTACATTTAGGTTTTCTAATTTTTAACAACTTCATTTATCTAAACATTTTCTGCAGAAAAGCATAATTGCTATACAAATGACATTCACTTTCTCACTGGCGAAGTATAAGCTCCAGTGCTCATTTTTGCTGGGTATTATTTATGAATGATTGAAAATATTAGTTGATTCTTCACAATCTGAATAAAATGTGGTAAAATGTTATAGGCAAGAAGGTTAAGTATTTGTAAAGGGCTAATCACGAAGCACTTTGTTAAACACTGGGATTATAAATACTCTCTTTCACAATGTTAGTCAAGATAATTATGTTCTAGTTAAATGTGCATAAATCACTTAGCAAAAGAACTTAGAAAGCATATTCACCAAGAATGGAAACTATATCATATTTTATTTCATGCAATTTCACTTCAGAGCATTTGAAACCAATGTAAAACAATTTTATGAGTCTTGATATGTTATGTGCTCCACTTCTTTGCATAATACTTTAACAGACAACACCTCTCAAGCCTCAACAGTGAGGTCTTTAGTTTGTTTGTTTGTTTGGTTGGTTGGTTGGTTGGTTGGTTGGTTAGTTGGTTGGCTGGTTTGGTTTGGTTGGTTGGTTGCCTAAATTATGTCAGAAGTCTCTACAAGGGTTCCTTGTAGCAGGATTTCGTGGCTTCATAGTATTTCTCTGTAAAAATAGTAAGGATTACGATTGTGCTGACAGTATTGCAATGACCCATTTTCAGTCAGAAACAATGAGGACTGGATTCCATCTTCCAACTCCTCACTAACAATAGCAGTTTAGGCTCCATTCTCCATTCTCACCATCAACTAGAGTGGTAAACACTGAAAGACTCCTTATTCCTGAGTGTTGCTAGGCCTATATTAGTCAGTCACCTTGGGGGCTGTTGGCTTTGAGTGGGAGTGGCTGAGCAATGGCTTGTTTTCATTCTTGCTTCTTGAGATAACCCCTAATAAAGTTCATTCAGTTCAAAAAAGGAGCTGCCCGACACTACGGAACTGAATCCAAAAATCTACCAAAGGACTAAACTGCCATTGTGGTATGTGTCAAACTTGGCTAACACATCTTCCCAGTGGCTAAGGCAGACAGTTGATGGGATGAGACACACCTTTTCCTCCCCTATTCTAAACACCACCTATCACTAAATGCTATGCACTCACCTTCAAAATTTCCCTAGTATCTGTCCATTTCCATCCCAGTGGTTTTACCCAGTTCAGTTAAGAGTGTTATGATGACATGGATGAAATCAACTGCACCTCCTAGCTGGTCTTCTGACTTCTCATCTTACTCCTCTGCAACGTTGTCCAAGCTCAACTATAATAAACTTTTAAGAAATGGAGTCTCCATTGCAATGGCCATTTGCCAGTGAAGAGGTGTGGACAGGGGTATGCCTACCCTATGCTCTGGGACACTGACACACTACAGCTTCCATGACAAGATGTTTTTTATGCATTGTTTTGGTTTTTTATTTTGTTTGGGGCTTTGCTATTGTTTGCTTGTTTGCTCGTGTGTGTGTGTGTGTGTGTGTGTGTGTGTGTGTTCTTTTTTGGGGGAGCTTGCAAGGGTGGAGGATAAATATGAGGGGACTAGAGGATGAGTGTAACTGGGGTAAATGATGTGAAACTCACAAAGAATCAATCAAAATTAAAAGGAAAAAGAAATAAAGACACGGAGTCATGGTGTGAGTGCCACCAAACACATGAGATGACAGCAAACACACTCAGAGCATTTCTTCCCTCCACAATTAAATCTCACTACAAACATGCCTCACAAACACTCCTATTGATGCTATCTTCTAGATTCTAAACAACAATGATGATTAGCCATAACACTACATTATGCAATGCATTCTTTTGCAGCTAATAAAATTATGCTAGTAATATTAAATAATGATATAGTATAGCAAAATGGC
The DNA here is from genome assembly GCF_004785775.1 of Grammomys surdaster. Classification (NCBI taxonomy): domain Eukaryota; kingdom Metazoa; phylum Chordata; class Mammalia; order Rodentia; family Muridae; genus Grammomys; species Grammomys surdaster. The sequence continues at coordinate 5,467,682 of NW_021620899.1, read as the reverse complement.
TGAGACATGGAGATGTACACTTATTATTTCAGAATGTAGGAGACCAAGACAGGAGAATCAAAAATTCAAAGCCAAGCTGCCTACCAGGTTGCAAAGTAAATTCCAAGTCATGGCCGGCTAAAGAGGTACCCTGTCTTTAAAACACAAATAAAAGAAAACTGTATCTTACCAGTATCCCCATGAAACAGCCATTTTGCACACCACATTTCATATGTGTAAGTTAACTAAACCACATTAGAACACACTCATTAGTTTTTCTGGGTTTTTTTTTTCACATGAGTCATGGGTAGTTTAACTCGAGCACTATTCCAGGCCATACATTTCCATGACCCATTGCTTCCTCAAGCACTATTTCTTTAACCATGTTAGTGATTTCTATCATCTTGCCATTGTTGATAGCACTATCATAAAAAAGCAGACAATTCTCACTAAATGTCAAAACACACACACACACACACACACAAGCATGCGCGCGCACCTTGAGCCTTTTGCTTCCAGCCTGAAAACTGTCTTTCAAATATTACTTTTTTATGTTATGATTCATGCAAATGTACATAAGTATATGTCTAAACTGTCTGCCCAACTTATTTTCACCAAAAGAAGAAAATAACTGAAGGGACTTCACACCACTGAATCTGAAATGCTACCAGTCTGGATTTATAAAAGAGCAATCTCGATTCTAGGTGTAAAAAGAGGATTTTATCCAGAGAGAGAAGATAACAAATCTCTTATTAGAAGAAACCAGAGAAAGACCAGAATCACTGTGTGTTTTTATAATAGGCAGTTTGTAGGAAGCTCAAGAGGACATTCGACACAGAAGCAAGAATTGTCACATGCTCTGAAGTTGTCACTTTTGAGATTGCTCCAATTGATTCCATAATTGAAATAAGCATTAGTCGTCCAATAATCCCTAATTTTGTTATTGGGGGAGGTCAAGAGTAATGGCAGCTGTCAGGAAATACTATGAATGTGATCATTGTTACAATAATATGTTCTGTGACACACAGTGGAGATTTTCTTTCTCAGGTGCTGTTGCTAATGGACAGGTGCCCATGGTTAAGAAAGGCTACATTGAAAAGAACACTAGTGGATAAGTCAAGTAGTCAAAAAACAATATTTTCAAAAGCATTACAGCTTATGTGTCTATGTCTCTATGTTGGTTATTTACTTTTGACTATACTGCAAATAGTTTGCCAGCCAGTGGGCAACCTACAAGTTACCATAAACCTCACTTTCTTAAAGGAAACTATAAATAAATAAAATCTCTAGCCGAAGCAAGTATTCTTCTGTCAGGCCCAGAACACAAAAGGACACTCTTTAAAAGAACAAATGCAAAGTGAAGAAGGCTTCAGCCAATAGCTCACTTAGACATGAACAGGAAGAGAAATTCTTCAGACATAATTATGTAAAAGGACGTACCCACAAGGCAGGTGCCCACATGCTACACACCCATTAGTGTGTTGTGGTTCCCACAGTTCCACCATTGATTGTGCTCCTTCTGAGATTGGCTTATCTCAAATGGCTCCTCCCTTGTGAGTGCTAGTATGACCTTGGGTTCTATGCCTTAAACTGGATACAATAATCTCAAGTGGAACTCCCAATTAAGACTCTGTCCTAAAGTTGGGACTACAGAGTAAAAGGAGGAGGAGGAGGAGGAGGAGGAGGAGGAGGAGGAGGAGGAGGAGGAGGAGGAGGAAAAGGAGGAGGCAGCATAGAAATGGAGATTCCAGAGTCTTCTGTGGGTGTTTCACTAAAAGCGCATGTTACTATGTGGCTTAAGGTTGGCTCTGCTTAAGAGAGTAAGCTTCTATTTTATTGTCTCTTAAGTCAATTGTGTCTGCCTAGAAGCAGTGACGAGGATATCTAGCTATTGGTTTGTGGACACGCTCAAGAAAGCCAGCCTGGAATCTAACTTATGAGCCCAGCCTTGAACTCTGATGCTCAGCGCCCCCCTCAAGTTAGCAACAGCTTTGAAGGCAGAACGCTCTGTCTACTTCATTTTGCAGAAAAAAAAATTAAGAAAACTTTATTCTCCTTGCTGCCCACACTAGAAGTACTTATTGATTATTTGATATAAGAAATTTGCTTAGTCAATCATTTTTAAATCCCACTTAATATTTTTATTTTATTTTTAATATGTTTTCACTAAAATAAAATTATATACCTTTCCCTCTCCTTTTCTTTTTCCAGGCCTTCCCTAATACTCCCCCTCAATCCCCTCTATTATCCCTTTCTTCCTTTGATTATTATTATCAAACACACATACACACACACACAAATATATATATTTACACCCATATGTGTGTGTTTGTTGGTGTACTAATGTATATGAACAATATCCTAAACCCACTGAATACATGATTTCAAGGATGATCTACCTACATTAGACAGTCTGTAAATGGGCCCATCTTCTACACATCTTGTCCAGCATCCTTGTGGTCCCACCCAAGCAATCTGAGCTCTTTTCATATTCTTGATGCTTGCTCTGGACAGTTTTCTCCAAAATTGCTATATTGTGGGAGGAGATTAGGTCATGAGGCTGTAGATCTTATGAATTTAATTAGTAAACTTATGAGGAGAGGAGATATAGTGTACCATTCATTTCTTTCCAGTTCCTCTCTATTTCTTCCCTTTTCTTCTCTCCTTCACTTACCCTGCCCCCACTTCTCTTCTCTTTGCCATGTAAGAATATACACTAGAAGGCCTCTCCAAACCAGGAAGAGGGTTCTCAAGAGACACCAAATTGGCTGGCATCTTGACCAATTTCTAGGCTAGAAAACTGTAAGAAATAAACTTTTGTTGTTTAAGACAGTCTATAATATTCTGTATAAGCAGTCTAAACTGAATAATATAGTTCTATCTCAAATCATTGAGAAGTTCCATCTATCCACCTGTCCTGCCTGCACCATAGCAATACATACACACCCACATATACACATGCATACTTTTTTTTCTATTTGTGTGACAATAACCATACCTAACATTTATTGAGCACTTACCGTCTTCAACATTGTATTGAATGTTTTATAAATATGATTATCTCTTGCAGTTTAAATATAAACTCATTGCTTACTTACTACTTTACTGCCATAATACCCATATATGAAACTCAAAAAGAGCATCTAATTCTCCCAATACCACACAGCTAGTAAACAGTAGAGAAAGAGTCAAAGCCAAGCTGTTTCCACATCCCATAAATTCTTCTCACAGGATTCAGTCTAACTAGAGAGAGGAAATCCGTGGTGCTCCCACCATCCAGCTGAGGCTTGTTTTCAAAACTCTTTCCTTGGTCGGGTCCAGACCCACTGCTTACATGCTCACTGCTCAGCCCTCTCTCCTGGGATCTGTTCATTCTGCTGTTCATTAGTTTAGCTGTTAGAGAACTGATGGTAGAGAGACTCTGATCTGAAAAACATCAAAACTCAAGCTTTCAGGTACTTACTGCATGGAAATTGGCAATGAATGCCATACCTAGTACAAAGCATGAGACATTCTATGCCACACAAGGTGCTTGAGCACATCTTTGGAAGTACTGATTAGCAAATGATTAACACTGAACAGCTTCTTCCTTTGTCTGTCACAAGGAACAAGTAGCCTAAATGTCATTCAGATTGCCTTTCCCTAATTAATTTCTGTATGGGCTTTCTTATGTAGTTTACTCTGTTGATTACCTTCTTGGAACATTACCTTCCTTTTTTTGTCTTTTGACAACTGCATTTACTTATTCATTTGTACAACACATATCTACTAAGAAACTATGCAGTTCCAGATAACCATACACTTGGGCAAGACTGATGTTATTAAGTAAACAAATGTTAGTTGATGTTAGTAATCTTACTCAAACATAGTTGATGTTAGTAATCTTACTCAAACATTGTAACTCGGCAGACTCGAGAGATGGCTCAGTGGGTAAGAGAGCTGACTGCTTTTCCAGAGGCCCTGAGTTGAATTCCCAGCAACCACATGGAGGCTTACAACCATCTATAATGGTATCTGGTGGCTTCTTCTAGTGTGTTTGAAGAAAGCAACAGTCTCCTCACATACATAAAATAAAATAAACAAATCTAAAAAATAAAACGCATTTTAACTAAAAGAAAGGAATTGGTGAGCAGTGATGGTGCTTTACAGAGAAAAGCCAAGGAGGGTATATGATAAGGGGATACACTAGCAGACATCTAAAGGAAGGAAAAAAATCTGAATTATGTGGCCTACTGAAGGATGGTCACAGACAAGCACCTTAATCTTCTCCTCTTATATTGTCTGCCTTGTAGAATTTCTCAATATTGTCTCACTGACAGAATGGTCCTAAGGATCCACTGTGAGCAGACAGCATGTAGCCAGCTCTGGCTCTCCAAATTTAAGTTTTATACTAGCCGCTACTTATAGATGATCCCATGAGAGTGGGTGATTGTTAATTCATGCTCAATTGCTAAAATTAAACTCATCTGTCAACACTGAATGTCTTGTCTGATTTCCTTGTGTGGGTGTGTACGATCATCAATCTCCTGGCTAACCAACCTCCACTTATTCTAATCTCATATCCAGGCTCTGATTCTGATCTACACTGGTCCTTTCTCTCTGCAGTTCTTTCCCTTGGTCATTTGTTGTATCATTGTAGTAGTGCTCATGCCTGGACAACTGTTCCCAAGCACAAACAATTTAAAATTATAAAAGTCTCTGGCTTTCGTGCACCCAAAATGGTGGGGGGAGGGGGAGGGAGAGAGGGAAGATGTCTGTGTGAATACTGTCACTGCATCTTGAATCTGTTATCCTACACCTTGGCTCTCCAGGATGCCTTCTGAGCTGCCAGATCAAACAAAAGACCAACAGTGATGGTCTTCCCCCCTAGCTCCAGTCCCAGTTCCCTCACCACAGCTCAGCTCACCCTCATTTAATATTGGATTTCTTTTTTTTGTATATTGGCTTTCAGTGTAATCAGTATAAATGACCAATGTGCCACCACCTCAAAAAAACTCTAAGAGTGAAGCCTGCTAGGTCCTTCTTCTTTCTAAAGTTAAAACCCTGTGAGCTCAAGAATGTTTATGGAAGTACTACTTGAGAAATTTGCCAGTTTAGACTTCTACTTATATACATCTTTAAAGGATCCTGGAGTTTTGTTAAGAATATGACATAACAATGCCAGAGTTCATTTGATTTCCCAGAAGGTAATAGACATCTGGAAGAGTCCAGGACATCAAATTTTTCTCTAAAACAGTACTTCTTGAAGTTATAGGACCTGGGCCTTTTCCCCAAACTAAGGCCATATATGAATGCGCCTTCCACAGCCTTTCTACATTTAGCAGCGAAACCATGAATAATGGGAGTTTCTAGGCTATGTATCCTCTGAGATTTAATTTTTTTTATGTTTTATCCAACTTTTCAAAAGTAAATAAATAAATAGTGTTTAGCATGCATTTCCCTGAAGCATGAAAACAGTCAGCATGGGTTTCGTGGTGCAAAATGTGGACTACACCAGGACGAGCTGTGGTTACAAAGGTCTATGCATTAGCTGCTGAGAGAGTGACTTAGGAGGACGGTCTCAGGGCCAGCAGGCTGGCTGGAACCCCTCACCTGTGGCTCAGGTCTTAGCAACTGATTTTTTTTCTTTAACTCTGTTCATCTGCTTGACTTGGATGCATCTAAATTAACTCTGAAGCAATAGAAATTTGCTTCTTGAAGTTTTCTTATTCTCATACATGCACTAGACAGTGTAGAACTGGCTTAAACATTGGGAATATTGATATGATCCTTGTGGATTGGTACTGACAACATGGATTAAGCCAATGAACAGTTTGTACGTTTTCTAACTGATGGCCAGACCAAGAGTGAGCCTGTGCCTCTGAAAAGTGTCTTGGTGTTCAAGATCAGAGGTATGGAGTTTTTAAAGGCAAAAGTCACAAAGTCTATAATTTACATCAAAGTTAGATGAGGTAGGAATAAACTTGAAATGTTCTTTCTTGGTAGTGTTTAGTAATAATTTTAGACATATCCTGGCAATTATTTTTTACTTATATATTTCCTATTTGTTTTAGTTTACTTTAACTATTTTGGTTAAAAAATCTGGATCATAGTCAAGGCCATGGAAATGTCCAATGTGTTGCCAAGGTAGATATGCTTATTTCAGGGAGAGAAGGCCAAAAACTGTGTAAGCAATGTGAAATGGAATCAGAACAGGATAACATACTGTCATAATTTCAATACTAATTAAGGAGAAGTGTAAATGTTGTAAAAATCCATGCTAAAATTTGAAGACGAATGAGAAAAGTATCTTTGGTACTTTTGTATTAATTATATGTTGACATAATAAGTTGTTGAATATACTCATTTAAATAAAGTATATTTTTAAAATTGGTTTTACCTGTTTCTTCTAACATTTTTTTACTTGTGTCTTCAGAAAAGTTTAAATTACACGCATGCTTCATGTCTATGGACATTACCGGTTCATTATGGCATACAGTACACAGATTTAGTGGAAAATGAAACTTGACTCAAGCTTAGCTTTTTAACCACTTCTTTAGGTAAGTAATTTAGCACAATGGAAACTTTGTATTGGTCTTGGCAACTTCTGTGTGCATATGTTAAAATGGGTTTTCTTATAATTAAATGGAATTATGGAATCAACTTTACAAAGTTTGTGAAAATCAAATAACTTAATAAATGAAAGGACAAAGCCTGTTACTTTATAAGCAATGTATCACCGCAGAAGCTTTTCAACACTAATATGCCTACTATCATTTGAAAATATTCTGAAGACAAAGTACACACAGCTGACCTAACAATAGCAACACATTCCATTTGTTGAGTGTTGATTCTTTGCTCTCATGCTTCCATAAGTGACTTGAGCTACATCTCCCTGGTGCTGCCCAGTGAGTCAAGGGAGATACTCAAGAAAAGATCACAACTCAAAGTATGACTTCTAGTTCACACACAACACTTTCACACCATTGACAAAAGATTTACAACTCAAACTTCATAAATTGGAAACTCTTAAAAACTAACTACTCATCTCTCTCACTTATGAATGGAGAATGATAAGGTAAAGTTAGAATATGATGAAATGATGCATTTAAAATTATTTTATGTCACAAAATTAGGCAAATGGTAGCAAATGTAAGTATCAGTGTTCTAGCCCTGCCAGAAAAAAAAAAACATATGTTCATTTGTCCCGTCTCTTAATCTTGAACATGAATAGGCATGTCTTTTGATATATGTTTCTTTTTCTCCCACTTTAGATTATTCTCAAAGTGAAGATTTAGAAAAATGTCATTGTCACTCATATTAATGACAACTTCAGCCTCAAACTATGTCTATCCACTTACTAAGTATTTAGCTTGGGTTCTCAACAAGTTGGACACTGCAAAGTTCTAATGTTAACTTAGAGTACTTTACAATATACTTTAGAAATAGTTGAACATACTATAAGAATAGATTTTAGCCATAATATCTAGTACAAGTACTGATGAAAACCAGGCCATTGTTTTTTTTTTTTATTTAAAAGTTGGTTTTGTTTGAAAATAGTTGAAGATTGGCTATGGAAATCAGTGGGAAAGAAAGCCATATAATTCTAAAACTTGATGAACATTTTAGAAATGGAAACACTGGATTTATTTATGGAACTAAAACTTTCTTAGTGCTTATCTACTGTATGGCAGGTGTTATTCTAGGTAACAAGAAAAATAAAGACAATCAATATAAAGACTTATTATTGAGCCTTCATGTATCACAAGATATCACAAAATTTCAAAAAGCAATTTAAACGCCCAATATCTGTATAGATGCATACACTTGAGGTTGAGCTTGGGATGCATCCCTTCAGGTTCATTTTTCATAAAACATTTTGAATATATCTTTGTAATAAAATATTCAGTCAATTCATCAAATGTCAATTTATGCGTGTTCTTCTGGAATACAGTAATAAGACTCTTCATGAAATCCCAGCAAGCACCTCTCACCTATGTGGTGCCAGATGGCACAAAAACCAAACCATTTATAGTGTGGATTATAATCAGGCTACATACAAAAGTGCTGTCTCTGCAGGATTCCTGGTCTCTCAAGCAAGTGCCAAGAATTTATGTTCTTAATTCCCATTAGAATTTACAGGAATTAACAGTGCATGAATGAGAACAAACACATCCTTAACTGGAAAGTAAAGTCTTGTGCTCCAAGACTTTTATATGCATTTTACAGATATTTTTCATAAGAGTGGTTTAAAATAAAATTTTTGAATCGTTTAAATTGCAAGAATGGAGTAGTAGATTGAACTATTTGATAGCTTGGTTTACGGGCAAATAAGCATTATAAAAGATTAACAGACAAATGCTTCCTGGGCTAAGTTGATAGATCAACTCATTTAGTTCCTAAACCAGCTAGCTGGTATTTTAGGTGCAAAAGAAGTCCACATGTGTAAAAGGGCTTAATGTAATGCTAAGCAATGCATACATCCACACGTGTTGCAGTGCTTACTTGAACTAGTGAAAGCCTAGTTGAGAGGGAATTTTATATGCTGGGGTTGGTTTTTTTTTCAATGATCTCTTACCTTCTATAAATAAAATGCAAGAGCCTGATGTTCCCTCAAAAGTAATTTGCTAGTAGCAACTTGGTGCTTACAAAGACTCATGTCTATATACCAGACAAAATGACAGCAGTTCTGGATATGTACGACACTGGAGAAAAATACCACACTAACTAAAACAGCCAGCATGTCCACATTCATAATTCTCATAGGAGTACAAATTGTTTGCCTGATCTAGACCTTTAACTGCCCCAGATAACTGTTCAGACATCTAACTATGAACTAGTTCAGAAATTGAGACAAGAAGAGATGTGTTCTACTGTTTTAATTCACATTGAAGTATATGAAGTCCATAATCAAAAATATATACATGCAGATATACATATACATCATATACACATATACACATATACACACACAATATATATATATATATGCATACACACACACACACGCACACACACACACACACACACACACACACACACACACATATATATATATATATATATATATATATATATGTGTGTGTTAGTTTTCTCTTCATAGGACCACTCCAAACTTCCATCTTTTTCTTCCTCCCTTCATTGAAAATAGATTCTTTTCTCCCATAATATATCCTGTTTACATGTTCCCCTTTCTCTACTCCTCCCTCCCCTCCAATCCAGATTAACCCCCTCCTGTCTCTCATTAGAAAAGAATAGAGTTCTAAGAGATAACTTCAAAACACAACAAAATAAACTTTAATAAAATAAAACAAAAACACAGTGAAGTTGGACAAGGTGAACCCAAGGAAGGAAAAGACCCCAAGGGAAGGCACTAGAATGAGAGATGCACTCATTCACACACTCAAAAGTTCATAAAAAATACCACACTGAAAGTTCTATAATCTATACAGACCGTCCACCCACCTCCCTCTATAAGCCTGGTGCAGTGAGCCACTCTTCTTCAGCACAGACATCAAAGAGACGATGACTAACTGAGAGAAGCTCAGATTCTAGAGTTCATGGACATAACATATTTTGTATTTCAGATCTACACACAAGGCACATTTTTCCCATAATTTTCATGTATGTAATAAAATTCCTTAAACCCAGTGAGAATGATTAACTTTTAGCCATGCCAGAAAACAGCCATTGTAAATCATAGATCCACTGCTGATTCTAGATCAGGTAAAGAAAAAGGCAATCCTAAACAATATTATGCAGCGAAATCTATGCACACACTTTTAGTCATCAGGGCCTTTCAAACTGGCCTGCTGCCCTGTTTTCAGATGGGAACACTACTCTAAGCTCCCTTGTTACAAAGATTATAAACCCTATCCTTGGCTCTGGCCTTTGCTCAAACTAAGACAACTTAAAGAGTGATTTGGCTGGCAGCTTTTTTAATACTATATTTAATTAATAAAATGAATCAGCACTGTTTTATATAAGAGCTTTGTGTTTGGATCAAACTTATGCCTAGGAAAGAAAGGAGAATACTTTTCAAAAGAAAAACAAGACACAAGAAAATATTATCCTGCCATTTACCTAAGAATCATACGATCCTTACAAAGTCTGTATCCAAGCAGCTAAATAAGCAATTTATGCTTCAACCTCTCTTCCTTCTTGTCCTGTGGATAATTATGAGAAATTAAGAAACAAAAACAGAATAGAAGTTATGATTAAGAGAAAGCCATTACAAAGCTAAGTTAGCAAAATTTGTCTGCACAGAGAAAAAACAAATCTCGAACTGGGCAGAGCTCAGAAGCACTGGGGGTGGGGGGGGGTCTCAGTGAAACTAGTAATGCAATAAAATTACATTCAGTGAAACTAGTACCTAGTGAACTAGGTACGTTAAATGTATTTATTTAAAGATAGAAAAAAAAAAGTGTTCTGAGCCAATGTTTGATTGGCTCTGGCTCTGACATTCTCATGGTATAGTGGGGGTATTTACCTGTTTGAATGTGGTCTGAGCAGTTCCAAGCCTGTGATTGGCTGAAGCTCAGCTTCTGTCATTGGGTGAGACTTGGCATCTTGTTATAATACGAGAGGGTTAGATTTCCTTACATATTAAGTAGAGTTGCAGTACACTGTAATAGACAGTATTAGGTCATGTTTTCTTAAACAGTGATGATCATTGAAATGTTATATATTATTGAGCTTTTCCTTTCTGTGATGATTTAGTAGACTGATTTATTTTTTTATTTTTTTAATGTGTTTCTGTTCATTTCCTTACTTTTTAAAAATTCATGGTGGTGCACGCCTTTAATCCCAGCACTTGGGAGGCAGAGGCAGGCGGATTTCTGAGTTCGAGGCCAGCCTGGTCTACCGAGTGAGTTCCAGGACAGCCAGGGCTATACAGAGAAACCCTGTCTCGAAAAACCAAAAAAAAATAAAATAAAATAAAAATTCACTGTCACTAAAAGATTAATAATCATATATATATAGGAAGGCAGGGGTAACTGTAAATATTTTTTTGTATTCAAACACCAGTTTAGTTATAAAGAAACAAAATATCCAGTCTTGTCTTATAATCTACACAAGAGACATTGGAAAATGATATGAAAATCACTGAATACTAGCAAACGAGAAATCATATAGATGCTTATGTCATAATGTTAAAAACCAAACTGAACTCTACACTCAGAGTGAACCGTTGGCCAAAATAATTTTCTATTCTAAATAGATATCTCATTTTTATTCAATTAAGAGAAACATGGAGTCTCTTTGGAGTCTCTGGCACTGTCCCTATCATACCTTACAGGGCCCGAGGAGTACCTGCTGCATAGTAGGTCAGAAGCATCCACTCAACATGTATGTACCACTCACTGGGCCAGGTTATTTTGGGGCATCAGGGAAGAAAAATACCAATACATCTGAGTTTATATCTAGTCAAGCCTTGGCTATTTGCTGATTGAATGAAATTGTGTGCTTCAAAGACTTAGTCTCAATAAAGTCACTTTTGATGCAAAATGAAGGAGATAGCATAATTCCCCTTTAACCAATGTTAACAAAACTAAATATTTATAATATTTATGAATGGTCCTCATACATTTTCAACCGGAGACAAGACTGTCTCAGTGTTATGACGCTATAACTCTGTAAAGAGAAAATATAAAGTTTAGAAAGTTAAGAGAAATGTAAAAGAAAGGCTAATCACAAAATCCGAATGCAGGCCTAGGCAGGCCTATGGCGTTCTGAGATCTGAAAGCACTGTTCTTTACTTTCAGCATGCTTTAATTATCCCATTTGTCAAAAAAACTGAACACCACAGAACCTCAGGTAATCATAATCTGCTTATATTATCACAGCACTGGTACTCATAATAACTTCCTTAATGAACTGCAAGATTAAAGTAACCTCTAAATAACCAAACAAAAAAGTCTTTATACTTCTAGAGATCTTAAAACTACCTTGCATTTTTATTCCTTGAGAATTCATAATCCATGTGAGATATGTATGACTTTCCATTTACTTGACTATTCAGTTAGCTTTGAATTCCTTAGTTGTTTTACCAACATGTGGATTCTCCTTCCAACCAATCCACCATTCCTCTAGACACATGCCCTGTCCATTTTGTTTTTCTTAGCTAAGACTGACTGCCTCAAAAACGTGGGGTGTAAAAATACAAACCCATGAGACGACTTTGAGTTTAATAATAGAGCAAGGGTTTTCTTTAAGCTCTGAAATTGTACCAGGCATTAATAGGGAACTTGCATTTGTTCTCTTCATCACAGGACATAACTTAAATTGTGTACAATTTAAAGGTTTTCTGGCCTTCTTGAAGAAAAAGATATGCTGTATTTATTTAAATAAGGGCCATTTTGTTCATTTAATTCACTAAGACTTCTCTCACTGAGACAGTGCTGTGATTAACAGAGCAATCATTTTAGTCTAACCATATAAGCTTGTGTTCTTGCGTCTTAATCCATACAGATTTGTCTCTCGAAAGCTGCTAACCTTACCACCAGACCAAGGATATCTTCTCACTCACCCTTGAGTCTAAAGTTCTGAGGCACAGTTTGCATGGATGATAACCACTCCTCCTCTTCGAAAGGTTTTTAATCCCAGGCATACATAACATTAAAGATGCTCATATCCTTCCATTTCTCCAACATATTTAAAGTCTCCACCCCCTTTAAATGCAATGGGAATAAGAGACTCTCTTGACATCTTCTGAGCTGGCAATGCCACCCGTCAGCTTAGATTGCCCTACCATCACCCCCTTGGTACTTCCTGAATTGAGCTTCACTTTTGGCTGCCTAAAAGACACCAGCATTTGAAATTACCCCCCCCCCACGCACATCACATTCTATATATTTAAAATAACACATTACTTTCATTATTGAAACAGTTCCTTCTTTCCGTTTTTCCTTCTGCCACCGTCCATTAACAGTTCTTCTGCCTCATAGCTATTCACTATGAGACTCACCACTGGTTCCTCAGATAAGCCTCCCCACCCCTTCGATTCTGCTCACTGCACCTCCTCTGCTTTTCCTTAGAGTAGTGCCATTGCCTGTAATCTGACTTTGGCCAAGGACAAGGAAGTGGGCTTCAGGCAGGAAGCTGACATTAGGCTAGAACAAAGAAGTAATTTCAGGCAGGAATCTAAATCTTAGGCTAGAACAAAGAAGTAGGCTTCAGACATGAAAATGACTTGGGGCTAGGACAGGGAAGTAGGCTCAGATAGATTATCCTGATAAGGCTTTAGAAACAGTGATCATGGGTGTGTTCACACGGAATTTTGTTTATTGTCTTGCTTGTTCTTTGACTATTTGCATCTATTGTATTGCTAGTCCCTTAATGGCTAACTGACCTTAATACTTGCATGTAATTAAAAAGGTATAAAAGCAAAAAGGAGGAGGGGTGATGGGACAGGGGTTCTAGGGAAGGGGATGACATCTGAAAATAAATAAATAAAATATCCAATAAAAAAAAACAAACAAAAAAAGAGTAGTGCCATTGCCTGTGAACTAGTCCCTTCACCTGAGTATTACCCTGTGTCTCACAGAGAATCAGCCTGACAAACATAAAGGGAAAAAGTCTTAAAGGTTTTAGAGAAGAGAAATTTCTACATAAAGGTCACAGAAAGTAAATTGCTGAGCTTTCAAAAGCCTGTATCTTAAACCACGAAGGAAGACGCTAGCTCTAAAATAAAAAATGAATTATAATATGAATTCTAACAGCACTTTGGACCCTGCTGTGTGGCAGAACAGAAAGAAAAGAAATCTGACAAATGAACCTCTTAGTGATTTGGAAAGAAATATGCCAGATTTTTAATCTTTTAAAAACACCATTAAAATTCTGAAGAAATCTTATTCATTGAGATGTTCAGTTATGGTTATTCCACACACCTGAGGCACAACTTTACAATCAGAAGGTCATATTTTAGATGCAGAGTCCACCATTCAACTCTTTAAATATGTAAGTACCCTAGAAACCTTTAACTACTTAAATCATTGTGAAAAAGCTTGGTTATTTGTATCCACTGAATTTTGGAAAACATTATTAAAATACAAATGTATAATTTTTTTAATCTATTAATTACTTATGCCAGATTAGCTCTTAGTCTATCAGAAAATGTTTCTATGCAAAAGGGCCCAGTGGAAACTTTCTATCAATAAAGCTTTCAGAAATCACTGGTACAGAACTCTAAATTTATATGTTTTTTAAGGCCTTAATGACTATAAACCTAAAAGCAGGAAAAGTGATGTTTTAAATGAACAACTAGATATGATTTTTAGAATATTTTATGCAGCTTATTGTTCTATGAATTCAAATGAAGACTGCACATGAGAAACCCACAGAATAAAGCCTCCTTGTCGCTAATGGAGATGAGCATCATTGAACAAAAAAATCTGAAATAGATTAACTCCAGAAAGAAGGTAGTTTCTTTTTAAAATAAAATTATTTCTATTGATTATAAAGACCAAACTGATTAAATTACCTCAGTCATCCTAACCACAAATTAATTGGATAACGTTTTTAAAGAATTTAAGCCCAAAGATTAAGGTTTAAAGTGCTTTACTGCATTTGCTTTGTACCTTTATTCTTAACTCAAAAAACACGAACAAACAATTTTTCTAGGTTTGGTGATACAAGAAATCAAAAAAGAAAATAGCTGAGATCAGTAACCCTACAATATGAGGATAAATCTGCAATGATCAGTATCTTTTTGAGAACTTGTTGATAATATGAAACTTTGTTCACCTACTAAATATATCTTTAAGACTCCTGTTGTTGAAAGATAAAAAATCTGACCTTTTCTCCTGTAGCACTAATGACCTAAATTAAAAATTATTTCATTAGTTCTTGAGCCCCTTGCAAGGCAAGAAAATGACATTTTCATCTAATAACTGGGGGCAAGGGAGCCTGAAATGAGCATAACTGTACTCAATTGCAAAGGAAAAATCGCTCTAATAACCTGGAAGTTGGTACAGAAGACTTTTTCATATACGTATCCCTTTCTATTATCCTTAAGGAATCAATATATGCTTCTTAAAGTATATGACTAGTTCACCCTTTGGATCTTAGCCCTGTACTTTTTGCCAGAATGAATTATCACCTTGTGATCTGGCAATATACTTTCACCCTTACATTTACTTTTAAGGGCTTTCTTAATCTGGAAAACCTAACAGCTGGAAAATGCTAGATATTTAGTAAACTTACTTGAATCACTGTTTCTATATAATTTTTTTTAATCTTAAAAGTTCAGCAAAGAGAATCATTCTTTGCAAAATGCATTGAGATATAGTTTAAGAAGTATAAAATTAATCTGTAATTTCATAAAAACAAATTTGAGATTTTACTTAAAAGTTGTACCAATCATATGGTTTTGAGTTCTTCTGAATAGTGTTTTACAAAAACCAGAATGTCTTACTTGGGTGGAAATATTTTCAAGTTAGTTCCAGTATTGTTGCAGGATTGACTCTCCTATAAAAATGCCTAAAGCAAGTGCCTTATAGATATCCAAACGAACACACACACAAACACACACACACACAGACACACACAGACACAGACACACACACACACCGCAGCTAATCATTATTTTTTAATTGGCTAAAAAATATCTCCAATCAAATCAGGGCAATTTAACATTGTTTCAGCATTACTAACGTTGGTCTTTGTGTAACGACTGTGACATCATGACAGTGAAGTATTCATTTTTAAGCTTTAAACATTTTACCTCTATGTATCCAATAGAAATACAATATGTAAATTAACCTATATTATCTGTATGCTGATTGGCTTGACTTCCCCTGAATGTCACAATCTCACCACCCAGCGATGAGGTATTTTACTGCTGTCTCGAGATCAAATTATTACTGTAGAGAGATTTTTTTTCTATTTCATTAACAGATTATTATAAAGCAATAAGCTTGCAGGAAGACAAGCAGACGTTTTACCTTGGGAATTAATGAAAGCGTGACTGCTAGCTTTTAAGGGGTGAAGAGTGGGTAGTTGTTTAAAATCTTACCCCACCCTCGCAAAAACTCTTGGAAATGGGAGAATCGAGACGTGGACGATTCTTGAGGCGTTCCTAATCACCAGGTGTCAGACTATGTGGTGTTTGTGGACTGGTGTAAGTTTCTGGTATTCATCATATTCCTGGTTATTTTTTTTATGTTTAATAACAAAGGAAGAGAAAGGGGAAACTCATACACACCACCGCTTTGACATCAGTAACCTATTGGTCATCCCAGCTTGGAAGAGAAAGGAGAGTGTTGTTGCTTTGGGGTGGGATGTGAGGAACAGCCATGTAAAATCTCTGTACTCCTGATCCGTTAGTCACGTTCCAGAAGGTAGAATGAGTGTAGATCGGTTTTGCACTTGTCGTCTGAACTTAGCCTCTCCTTCCTTAAACGCAGATCTGCGTGCCTTCGAAAACAGATGACCACTGACAAAGACGAGGCTACCCCAACCCTCTTCCCTTCTTCCCCCACTGGCAAGATTTTTTTGACTGTGATTAATTTTTTTCTTTCTTTCCTTCTTTTTTTTCTTTTTCATTCTTTCTTTTTCTCTCCCCAGCTAACGTGCCAAATCCAAGATCAGCAGGGAAAAATCATTTGAGAAGAATTCTACAAGGCGCATCCAATGCTTAGCAGGACCACCCTGACAGAGAAAGGAAGACGATGTTTCGGGAAGGCGAGGGTTCGGGGCAGCTGGGGCGGAGGCGGCCGTCCGCGGCACGGTGGCTTCGTGCGCTGCCCTAGGGGAAGAGGATGGGCCTGAGGTCCGGGAAGAGCCTTCCCGAGCCCCCCATTGCCAATGCGGGGAGGGAAAAGTTCCGAAGCTGCCTCGAGGGAACAAAAGCCTGATTTGGGGCCGGCTAAACTGGACAGGACATTGAAGCAAGCCAGCCTGCTCCGGAGACAGGCAGGGGCTCCTGCTGGCTCGGCGGAGGCCGGAGCAACCCTCGCCGCCGCCCTCGCCACCGCGCCGCCGCCGCCGCGGCCCCTGCGTTACTGGGGGAGACGGTGCCGCTGCGACAGGGGAGGACGCGGCTGGAGCTGAAGGAGGCTCCAACGCGCAGGCGCCGCCGAGCCCTGCCTGGATGCTCAGTCAAGGCACTCAGGAAAAAAAAAATCAGCAATTTATAGAAAGAAGAAGCTATAGTCTGTCGGGATATCCAACACCAACAGGTAGGAGGATATACTCTCGGTTAAGTTTGGGGGAGGGGGTTGCACCGTGCTAATGAAACTGCAGGTTCATCAGGATACAGCCCTCCCCGAGGGTTTTTTTTTTTTTTGACAATAAACTGCATAATGGAAGTACATTCAGACAATGCATCTTCTGTAAAGCTTATTGAGAATTCGGTTTCTGGAAACCTTTGCAAAACTGAGGAATATGAGACTGCGAGTCACCGAGAACCCTTCCCTTGCAGCACAGAAGCAATCTCTTCCCATCTTCGAGTATGTAATGCATCTCTCTCTCTCTCTCTCTCTCTCTCTCTCTCTCTCTCTCTCTCTCT
>NW_021620899.1:5427521-5450205 GCF_004785775.1 Grammomys surdaster | reverse complement strand
TCTCTCTCTCTCTCTCTCTCTCTCTCTCTCTCTCTCTCTCTCTCTCTCTCTCTCTTCCTCCCTCCCTCACTCCCTCCTTTCCTCTTTCTCTCCCTCCCTTCTTCAACCTCCCTTCCCCCTCCCCCAACTCCGTTATAAATCCAGGGGTGGTGGATTTCAGGTTTCGTAATGTTGCATGATGCGATCTGTATTTACCCGGGGATGTACCGGTTGGAAAATTAACATCATCGGATGCAGTTCTGCCTGGGCTTCCATCAGCATATTCCAGGCAAGTGAGAAGTGGCAAAGGAAACACGCTTCCTGGGAATAACAGAGGAAACTGATTTCCCTGGTGTGGCTCACAGGCACCTAGGAGACAATGTGCATTTTGTTTGAAAATAAAGCCACTTGTGATTTGCAACGGAGATTATCAGTGTAAATGAGAAGGGCTTAATTACCTAAGAAATACCGGTTCATGCTATATTCATTTGAATCCAGGCAGCCAAGGTTTACAACTGGAAGTGCATTATCCCTCTGGGTGTGTTTCCCTGGCCAATATTTACATTTACCATTTTTAATAATCATGTAGCTTTAAAAGAGACAGGATTTGCCCAAAAGAGGGGGTGGGGGTGGGGTGGGGTAGGGAGAGAAAGACAAAAGATTAAATCACATCGAATCACCGGACAGGTTTCTATTCATTTTGAAGTCTGGTGTTAAAATTATGCTTGGGGATTAATCAACAAATACTTTTATGCAGCATGAACAGTGGGCACTTGACTTAAAAGACATATATTTGCAGAGGTTCTCTGCATGCATATGAGCTGAGACGATTCCTTTAAACTACTGATGGTATTAAAAGAGCTCAAATAACTGTGGGTAGCCTCCTGTCTGCCTCCTCTTAACAATCTTGCAGATTCCATTGCAAAGCTAGTGATTAATTCTTGGGGCTGGCGGATTTTACAACTGTGGAACAATTTATTCCCTTCCTTCCTGAAGATGTCCAAGTCTAACTATATGGTGTCTAGAATAAGGACATTGTTAAGTTCACCTAGCTTAGAATGCTAAAACAGCCAGTAAGTACTCTGACATCTCAAATTGCTGCTGAAGCAAACAGTGCTGTTTAAAATGGAAACTTTACTTGCTTCCTCATAAAGGAAGAGCTTTAGGGTAGCACTGACATCATTACTTATCCACTGAAGAACTGATAGTTCTCTCTTTTTGTCTCTTTTTCTTCTTCAGCTATTCTGATGGCAAATCAAACGGAAGGAAAGAGGAAGCATGACCACAGACTGGATCTGATCTCTTTGTGGATTACATTTTCAGTAAAATGTATGGATCTATCTTTTCCTTGTTCTTATATCTAGATCATGAGACTTGACTGAGGCTGTCTCCTTATCCTCCATCCATCTATGGCGAACTATAGCCATGCAGCTGACAACATTTTGCAAAATCTCTCGCCTCTCACAGCCTTTCTGAAACTGACTTCCTTGGGTTTCATAATAGGAGTCAGTGTGGTGGGCAACCTTCTGATCTCCATTTTGCTAGTGAAAGATAAGACCTTGCATAGAGCTCCTTACTACTTCCTGCTGGATCTGTGCTGCTCAGACATCCTCAGATCTGCAATTTGTTTTCCATTTGTATTCAACTCTGTCAAAAATGGCTCTACCTGGACTTATGGGACTCTGACTTGCAAAGTGATTGCCTTCCTGGGGGTTTTGTCCTGTTTCCACACTGCCTTCATGCTCTTCTGCATCAGCGTCACCAGATACTTAGCCATCGCCCATCACCGCTTCTATACAAAGAGGCTGACCTTTTGGACGTGTTTGGCTGTGATCTGCATGGTGTGGACTCTGTCTGTGGCCATGGCATTCCCCCCAGTTTTAGATGTAGGCACCTACTCATTCATTAGAGAGGAGGATCAGTGCACCTTCCAACACCGCTCCTTCAGGGCTAACGATTCCCTAGGATTTATGCTGCTCCTCGCTCTGATCCTCCTAGCCACACAGCTTGTCTACCTCAAGCTGATATTTTTTGTCCACGATCGAAGGAAAATGAAGCCAGTCCAGTTTGTAGCAGCAGTGAGTCAGAACTGGACCTTTCATGGCCCTGGAGCTAGTGGCCAGGCAGCTGCCAATTGGCTAGCAGGATTTGGAAGGGGTCCCACACCACCCACCTTGCTGGGCATCAGGCAAAATGCGAATACCACAGGCAGAAGACGGCTATTGGTCTTGGATGAGTTCAAAATGGAGAAAAGAATCAGCAGAATGTTCTATATAATGACTTTCCTCTTCCTAACCTTGTGGGGTCCCTACCTGGTGGCCTGTTATTGGAGAGTTTTTGCAAGAGGGCCTGTAGTACCAGGGGGATTTCTAACAGCCGCTGTCTGGATGAGTTTCGCCCAAGCAGGAATCAATCCCTTTGTCTGCATTTTCTCCAACAGGGAGCTGAGGCGCTCTTTCAGCACAACCCTTCTTTACTGCAGAAAATCCAGGTTACCAAGGGAACCTTACTGTGTTATATGAGGGAGCATCTGTAAATCTTTAGCCTTGTGAAACACTAACCCTCTCTGCTAAGCAATTGTGGCCTGTAGCCATGTCTTGAGAAGAAAATCAAGAATGGGATCAGCAGTTCTAAGGATTTGGGCAACATTCTGCAGTCTTTGCAATAGTTCACCTATAATCCTATTTTAAAATCTCAGAGTGATCCTGCTGACTGCTGGCGAAGGTTTGTAATTAAGAAAGGACAGAACCACTGCCCTAAGTTTCTTTCTGTGGGTGAACACTAGATAACGAACGTAGCAGGTGCTAAGTATCAGTGCTAAATGCTGTGTATATCATTACATATGAAAAAAACTTAAAAAACAATTAGCATTGGACATTTTAATAAATTAAGTTGACATGAGGTTAATGTGTTGATAAAAGCTAATTTTAGAAGTTTGAAGACTTTAAAACATTTCATACTATTTTTGTTTTGCAAAGACTACACTACTGGGGGACTTAACAGTACTGTAATTCTTCAAAGATGTGCCATGAATTATTGGGGTACAACACTTTAAACACGCCTTGTAAGTTTGGGGGAGCATTCCAAAGCAGTATATTGGTTCCAATTAGAGTTTACCTTTTTTGTATTAATATATTGCTATTTCTAAATGCCACTTTCCTTCCCTACCAGTGAAATTGCTAGCATTGAACTGTATTATGTGTTTTTTGTTGATTCAGTAAAAAAAAAAAAAAAAAAAAAAGTTTCCAGTTTGTTTCTATTTTACAAATGCTAGATATCTGTCTGAAAGGCAACATGAGTGGAGTCAACTGACCAGAGATGAGGAGTTCTAAAAATGCAGAATAAACACGTGTTGCCTTAAAGGGTTATCTAGTATCCTTCATCTTCTTTAGCAGTGAAGCGAATAGTCATGAGGCATTGAATCAGTAACCAGCCCTGGCTATTCATTGGGAAGTGCATGGAAGAGCATTGAATACTTTCCCCTCTTCCCTCAAGTGGTTTGGAAGTAAATGTTCACACCATTAGGATAATGAGATTTTCTTCTGAGGTGTGCTACCCCTTCTAGTGTGTTCTAAGAAGCAGACAGTTGATATGTGTTTATATTGTAAGTCAGCTGTCAGGGGAGCCCACAGCCTTAGTATGACATCTGGCACAATTTGTGAAGCATTTATTGTATGGAAGGCACAGTCTTCTTTATACTTTCTGCACATTCAGTGTATTGGTCCTTTAAATTATTTCAGTTTTAACTTGTGAAAGCTTATAATATGATTTCTGGTATTTTAGAAATACATTAGATTCTGTGAGTCTCATTCTTTAAGATACAGATGTGTGAACTTCAATATAAAGTTGCATTTGCCAAAATTTATCTGTGTAGCCTGTTAATTTTCGTGGAATACATTTTACATTTTGGCATATAATTTTTTTTAATCTAGCATACAAGCACAAACTAGATAAATTTGCTTTATAATCACTTTTATTTTTGTAGCTACTATATTCTGAAACTGGAAATATATGAATGACAGCAGAAAGCTGACTTAATATTTAAAACCATTATTGAGTAGCCTTTCAAGTCCATACTTTTATTTATTATTATATGCATTTACAAATGAACACATGTCTAATGGTTTGGTTTGGAACTTTAATATAATTATTGCATTTTAGTGTACAGTCGAAATTTTGAGATCTAAATCTATTACTTGTAAGAATGGCTTGTAGGCTCAGTATTACAAAGACAGAGGACGTTGCTATTAGTTCTGTTGGTTTTCCATAGTTTGTTTGTTTTTGGAGGGATGTTTGTTTATTTGTTTGTTTTGCTTTTGTATATGAAAAATAAGATTAAGAACCTAATGAAACAGATTTTCTCATTGATATAGTACTTCTATAAACAGAATTTTAATATAAATAGAAAAAAGCAACTGAAAATTTCAATGTCTATGCAACTATTAAGCTTTTGCTCAAGCCATTATTAGTGAGCAGTCTAACCTCATGTCTACACCAAAGCTGACTTGATCTGGGACAAAATTTAATGCATAGCAGTGAGGTGGATCTAGCAATAAGAGCTCCTTGTTGGTATTAAAACCATTACCAAAAACAACCCAATAAAAATAATATTACCAAAACATGGTCTGTTAACATGTTTCCATCTCAAAATTTGCAGGAAAGACATATGACATTGATTATTTTCAGGAAGAACTTTGCTTAAAGTTTTGAATATCAATCTGAAATTTCAGCAATGATCTTGAGGCCTCACCAATCCATACTTCCATTATTTAGATCAGTGAACAGGTGTGGATTCAGTTTTGGGGATAAGACAGAAGAGAAAGGCAAGTGATTTTGCCTGACTCCACCTAGCTACTTGGACTACAACAGTTTGTATAAGTGACTGGTCCCAGGGAGGTTAGTGATCACAGCTAACTCTAGTGACTGTGTCTCTTGAACAACTTGGAATTTTCAGGTGAAGGCTGAATCAGTGGATCAGACACAGCCTCGGCTACCAATCAAGCTTTTAAGTCAGTAAGTAATCGTAGTAATCATAAAAAATAAAAATCTTCCCCAGTGTCTTTATGACAAAAAAAAACACATTAGCTATTTTGGCAACCATTTCAATAGTCAATAAAAAGAGTTGGTAATTAATTCAACTTGAAAAGGTTACTAATCCTCAATCCATAAAAATACATTCTCACTGGGGAGTCCATCTTCCCATTGAGAAAGACTCCTCATCAATAAACAATGGGTTCTTCTTGGACTAATTACAGTTCAGAGCTGAACAATCTTCACAATGTTTTTCCATCAGAGTGGTAATATTTTTCAGTGGATATGCCTGTGCTCCGCCATCTGGTTCACTCTGTACACAGTAGATTTTTATGTTCGTGGCTATGGAATCCCATACAGATATTAACTAAGGCAGATGGAGGTGAGTAGCTAGTCTGGTTTTCTACATAGGCATGAATCAAATAACAAAATGGATTATAATTGAAAAACATTAATTGTAAATACGAAAGTCAATTGACTATCTTCTTTACATGCTAGCTAATTGAATTTCGACATCATTCTCTATAGAATTAACTGATTTGTCATTGTTAACACATGGAAATAGCCACATTTGTATGGATATTTATCTGACTAGTCTCCTCATTTACTTAGTAAGTCTGTCCTAGGCTCTGAGGTTCATGTTGTGAGTATCGTAGAAAACATGACAGAATGATCTAACATTGAGCTTAGACACCTGGGAAAGAATCAACAGTAACAGTCTGTTGTGGGTGCTAAAATAATAAATACTTGTAGACTAACGACAGAATTAATGAGCACAAATTAAGTGTTTCCACCTTCTCTCTAATGCCTTATCTCCTGGTTTGCCTTGGAACGTTTTATATGTCCTACTTCCTCAACTCTGGGAAACCATTTGCTCTTACTAAGGAAAGTGGCAGGACCCTGTCACTCAAGCTTAAATGTATCACTGATGCTGTGTTTTGGAAATAGCTCCCATGTTGTTCACAGTTTGTATAAAAGTCACAGAGAGACATAAATGTAAAGCCTTTCCCCACCCCGCTGTGTCATAATTGTTTACTTCCACAGGACAGAATTTAATTCCTTCAAGAGAGGAGTCTTTTCTGCTATAGTCATAGCTCTCTCAAATCACCATGAAAATGTCTCAGTAAAGTGCAGTCAAATGACAAAACTTGTCCCTGTGCATCTTAGTGATTAGCACCACGGGGTTTGGGGAGGGGGGGTTTCCTTGGTGCCAACCAAAGATGGAAACAATATGTGAAATGAGGTGCATTTTTATTATTAAAATATTCTGCCCCTTTAAGATTTCTACTGCTCCTTATTGGGGGTGAAAATACAACTCCTGAGTGCCCCATAGCTAGAAAGTTGGTTTGGACTCCAACAGTTATTTCCACTGCAAGCACAATGAAATAGGTATATTTACGGAGACATGTACCTTCCACATAAGTCATTTAACTGCTGAACTGGGCTGCATCTGTGATTACTGCTGGGAAGTGGTACCTTGAAACCAAACTCTTCATTTTTCTATATTCACCATTAGACAGATTTGTGTTTTTATTTTCTTATTCCATGGGTAGCATAGTCTATAACTTGTTTACACACAAAATGTCACCTTGTATCAATTCCATGCTAGAAGGAAAAAAAAGAGCTAAGATAACAACTTATGCTTTCAAACACTGGCTAATGACACTAAAATCAAAGTAAAGTCTGTGAGTCTGAATTTTTTCCGTGGGGGGAAAAATAAATATATTACTTCTGTATTTGATAATAAATGTTTATCAATATTTTGAATGGAAAGTACAAGTTCTATTATCTGTCCATTAATAGAAATTTTACTGTCCTTCTCAATTATGGACATGCCATTGATTCTGTGACTTTCCTAGACCTTCAAAACCTTTATTTATCTCATATTAAAATGATAGAATTGCTCAAAGCTAAGGTGTGACTCCAAAGCCCTCACTCTGCTTAAAATTAAGGAGCCATTTGTAAATGGCCAGTTTAGTTTTGCCATAAGTCTAAATAGTCAAGTAAATTAAGAATATTTTTTAGAAAAATAAAGGAGCAATATAGGGAAATATGGAGATTTGAGGTGAACCAGGCTGACAAAACTTTTGCCTTGTGATGCAATATAACAGATTCCGAAAATAAATAGTAAAATCAAAAGCCTTTAACTTAAAAAAAGTTACATAAATAAGGCCTTGTTTTTAAACAAGGAAAGGAGCTTTCTAATCATCTCCTCTTGCCAGTGGATGTTGTCCACTAGCTGTTAAACGCTTTGAGTTAGAGGGCCATTTTCGATCACCAAGTCAGGAAGTTGATAAAGCACCAGATTCTCTTAAGTCTCCTAGAGGAACCCCAGGAGAATGTGTTTCCCTAGAAGTGGATGTACAAATAGAGCTCCAGGAAGCCACAGGTCAGTTGGAGGTTCACACCTGACCTTTACAGCCAGTTCCCACCTCCTTTTGCTGCCTCAGGACGCATGTGGAACAATGTGTCACAAATAGTAATGCTGATATTGTAATCCAGGACAAGTTTCATGCGGTTTTGGTGGATGTGAGGCGCTGAAGCATTTAACTTATGTGGGTATCCACTATTGATCGTAGGATGCGGAAGGACGGTATCTGTTATGCCACAGGCAAGGGATCGAAATACCAAAAAAAAAAAAAAAAATGGTAAAGTTGGATTGAGAACTGAGCTTGAAGTAGGCAAAGCTAGTCAGTTGCTTCTTTTTATAGACTTAGAGAAAGGGAAAAAACAATTAAAGAAGTGAAGCAGAATGTGTTCTTTTTTTGTTCATCAAAAACCATTAAATTTAATGTTTTTTCCCATGAAAATGAATTTCCTTCCCTTTTTGCTAAGCATTTGTTTATTGAAAGTATTTGTTTATTTGTTAATTGAAACACATTTTAATGATTGTGATAATCATTCATTATGCCCCTAGTTTAGATAGACTTTTTGTCAAGTGACTTCGCCTTTCTGACTTATCAATGGAAATGGGATTACAATAGTTTAAGAATTCTGGAGCTGTTGAGAAGATTCAACAAAAGCATCCCTGTGAGGCCCTGGCAGAGTCTAACATTTTAAATAAACTTTATGCTGCAAAGGAGCCTCATCATCTCACACTGAAGACATCCACAGAGTCTGAGACAATGTGCTAAGTGCTGTGAGGGAGACAGGTGAGATAAGTGTTAAAGAAACACAGACAAGCAATTAACTCTGTGAAGGTGGGGGAAGGGAGGGAAGGGAGGAAAAGTAGCAACTGAACGGGCTTTGCAGGGTAATCTTAACTTCATTGGTTTGACAAATAGAGCTGTTCAGATAGAGTAGCAACAGGATGGGCAAGCGAAAAAGACATGTGAAAAGCCCCTGATGTGTCCAACAGAAAACTAATCAAAGAATTTTATGTGAGTTAGCTGAAGCTGAGGGAGAGCCAGCGTGATGGAGTAGCTAAACACTTGAAGGTTGAAGCCCTTATTCTGCCTCTTACTAGTTAATATGGTTTTTTTTTTTGAGTTCCAATATGCTTATCTGTAAATTGTGGAGGAATTTACAGATAAGTAGCAATGACTACTTTTAAAATTATGCCTTGAAAAGTATTTGAAATAAGAACACTTTGTTACTTTACCACATGCCCAAGAATATCCTAAACATGTATCTGCTATTGACTTATTTGACTAT
Organism: Grammomys surdaster; assembly: GCF_004785775.1. Classification (NCBI taxonomy): domain Eukaryota; kingdom Metazoa; phylum Chordata; class Mammalia; order Rodentia; family Muridae; genus Grammomys; species Grammomys surdaster. Next base: position 5,441,541 of record NW_021620899.1, on the reverse strand, counting down.
CAAAGGTAGATGGTATTAATATTCATAGTTTGTAAATTTAGAGGCTGCGACAGAGAGTTAAGTACCCACACAAGTTAGTAAAGACAAGGGTAGCTGTCAAGTACCGTTATTCAGCCAAGCTAAACCTTCATTCATACAGTACCCAGGAACTGGATGTTCGTACATGGTGACTGCGGCTGTAGTTTCTACTGCTGCTGCTGTTTATGTTGAGAAAATCATTGTTGAAGGTTAGAAACTACAGGAAACAGAAGGAGCATAGCCGACAGAGAGAGCTCGAGGGCCTTTGGAACTCAGCTCCACCTTGCTTGTCTGCTTTCCTTTCCCACAGAGGCTCTGAAAGAAACAAGAGTACTGGGTTACTAAAAACCCATCTCTGCTTTCATGTAAGATTCTGCTACACCAGAAAGGAGAATCCATCAGGGGTTGGGTTTTTTTTTTTTCAGAAGGGCACTGCTCAGATTTTAAAAGTGGGTTACACAACTCACACCAGGTGGACAGTTTTACCTAGATCTGACTATTATTCTGTACTATTTAAGTTTGGTCACATTCTCAAAAAGGAAGATGTTGGCATAGTGGATTGTTGCAGGCTACACAAAATCTTTTCATTCAGGCTATCCAGTCTCTCTTAAAGGTCTATCTTCCGGTATCACCATTACTAATCCCCGTGTCAGCTAGGGATATTTATTTTCCTGCCCTCAGATCTTCTACAACATCCATACTAATGTCTAGACCTATATTTACTAAGGAGATAATTCATAGAGAATATGGTAGAATTACCTTGTAAGTACTGTTTATATGGTATTCATGCAGCCGGGAATTATCATACAGTTTCATATACTGACTTGTGGGCAGTTGCTCACACATCCAGCCTATTGTCACTGCCTCTTTTAATCTGTTGATTTGCCCATTTTCTCCGTTCCCATAACAGCTGTGTTTCATTGTTTCAGTTTGATCTCTTCAGTAGTAATTGTCAAGGCAAGTCCATCTTCTAACATGAGAGATGTTGTTTTCTCCTTGCTCCCACACCATGGCCTCTGTGGTCTTAGGAAACATTGAAATTATTTCATCATCCAGTGTATAAGAATGGAAGGGTCAGACGAAGAATTAGGAGCTGGTCTGCTGGTCAGCTAGAAGCTATGATCAATTCTCTGGAACTCTTAGTTCTCCCACTGTATAATAAAATTCCTCTGGCTTGGAAAAATCTATAGTTGATCTATCTGGGTCACGGATGTTTCCAGGACATTAATGTCATGGTTATTCCTGTCCAACAGAGCTTCCCACAACTGGCAGAGGTCCCACTGAGAGCTGCTTCTCTTGTGCAATATTTTAACTAACTAGGTCCCTACCTAAGCAGCTGAAGGCCCAAGCTGATCCTAGCTTATTGATATCAGCACTGGCTAATATCTATATTTAGCACATTAAAACACTCACTAGGCTTTTGCTTTATTCATGTGCTAAGTTCATAACAGCACTTTTAATTTTAATCAGACAGAGTCGATGCTCTGCTTCCATTGCAAATGACCAAATTATGGATATTTGTGCCCTGTTATTCCTTTTTATGGTCTGTCCTCAATTATAAATAATTCATGGATTTCTTTTACAGGGAGCCAAACCTGTTTCAATTTCTATTCCAATACATGAGGCATAAAATCTAGGAAGATATTTTAATACTTCCACAGTTTGTGATTTCAGAACCACCCACCTTTGAACAGATACTTCATTAGCACCTACTGTGTACTGAAAGTTGTACAAAGTGCTTAATAAATCCTTTCATTAAATCTGGCTTGGGTTTTAGTCTTCAGCTTTGTAAAAATGAACAAAGATAGATTTGATTTTTGTATCTTTGCATGCTGTGTTCAATTTGTGTGAAGACCTTGCCTTTGAGATGCAACTAAGTACAAAGTTGTTTTACAATGAGTCTTCATCAACTTCAAGGATTGGACCAAATGTCTAGAAATGATGGTGAATTTTTAAACTTACACTTCTTACTTGGAACAACAAAAAGATTTAATTATTATAAAACACTGTTTTATGTTGCTGAGTCTTATGAGTTTTTTAACTTTAAGGGGATAAAGTAGAAAAGGTTCTTAGTTGTATCATGGTAGTGATTTTCGTTACTGATACGAATTTGGGAGATCAATCGAGAAAATGCTCATGCACCAAAGTATTCCTAATTCAAGAGAATAAATGTTCCTATTTTTACATGGCCCTCATACACTTCAGTGCATTGGAAACTGCACAATTATGCACCAATGCCTCCAGACATGATGCAATTCAAGTTCTTGATTCAGGAAGAAGCTGTGTTCTTCTCTTTGGTGCTGTTATTTGTTATGCCTGGGAGGCCTGGAGCATTTTTTTTTTTTTTTGCAGTGGGTGAATTTGAGTGCTTTGTATTTCCATTGTGTGCATGAAAATCTGTCATTTTCAGAAAGTACAAAAAAATGAGACGTTTTCTATTTATCAAGTCTTGCTAAGGAAAATTTTCTCTGTTATCATCAGTTTAGAAACTGGAGAGATGGCTTAGTGTGTAAGGCTGCTGACTATACAATCATAGGGACCTGAGATCAGATCCCAGCAACCATATAAGCAGTTGTGCATTGCTGCACAGGGATCTGTACTCCTAACAAGGTTTCAGGGAAACAAGAGATCATCACTAGGGCTTGCAAAATGCCAGTCTCACTCCAGGCTCAATAACAGACACTGTATCAAAGGAATATAGTGGAAAGTGATAAATCACTGATATCCTCCTGTGTCACCTACAAATGGAGGTGCAAATTTACCACACACACACCACCACCACCACCACCACCACCACCACCACCACCACAAGAACAAAACCCTTAAAAGATCAGTTTAAATTATATTTACATTACAATATACATTCTCAAATATTCAACCAAAATGATTCTCCTTTGATCCAACAAGAACTATATTTCCATTGATAACAATGATCAATTTTATTGGGCTTATCATAAGGCAAATTAGGTATCCAATTTAGTGTTTTAGATATGTATCCATGGCAGAAAATAAGAAATATCCACTGTTATTATCATAAATCAAGCCAAGAAAGGCACAGAAAAAAATGAGGAAAAAATATGGCAGGGTTGTTCCAGTGGTGGTATCTAATAATGCCATGAAGAAAATAAAAATATTCACTAGCAAGAAAGTCTGAAACAGTTTTGTAAGTGGTTTCGAATGTGACTAATGTTTAAAAGGATCTCCTGTTTCTGTCTGTGCATGGGATCGAATCCACAGCTCATTCCTTAAGAGCGTTTGTGAGATAGATGCCTTCTCATCTGTGCAAATTCTTCGCTCCTTTCTTATTTTTCCATTCTGTACCATGCCCACTCCTTCCTGTAGCATACAGCCATCTCCTTTCCCACTGAGCTCTCCAGCTCAGTCCACAGACCCACTCTGATTTTAGTTGGCATCATTGTGACCCACATATATTTCTCAGTTTTCTGGACACCTAGGCTGTATGTCATCCGTTTACATAACTTGATGGTCTTCCTCAACTCATTCAGATTTCCAGAGAAGGGAAATTTAAATTCGTTTCTAGAAGATAAAAATTGAGAAAAATTGTAAGCTCACTCACCTCATCTTAAGCTTAAGAACTATCTCACAAAAACTTTAGTTTAACAATAGGCAATAAATATATCAACAAGAAGAAATACTGTTTGCATATTAGGACAGAAAAGCAAATATATAGTTCAGAAATTGTGTCTACCTATACTTCTCTTAAGGACACATTTTATTTTTAATTGTGTGTGTGCTAGATTTCTACAGGTGAGTACAGGTGCCCACTAGGGCTAGAAATTCGCACAAGACCACATGGAGCTGCATTTACAGATGTTCGTGAGCTATTTAACATAGATAGTAGAAATGGGACTAGAAGCCTCTGAAAAAGCAGCATATGCTCTTCACTCCTGAGTCAACTCTTTGGTTTTGAAAAACCAGCACTTACTTTGGCTTTTCTCAAAATTGAGATTGCAACTCAGATATTATCTGCAAAACAAATAGGCTATGAATGTGTGACCGTGTGTGTGTGTGTGTGTGTGTGTGTGTGTATGTGTGTTATGAATATGTGTAAACATATGTGTGCACATCAGATTATCTGGATAGGATGACAGGAAGGCCAAATAAAACATTCAGGTGTTTTCCTCTATCTCTCTCCAATATACTTTTGAGACAGAGTCTAACACTGGACCTGTGTTTGTCATTTTGGAGATAGACATGTTAACCAATGAGTTCTCAGGATCTTGCTCTCTCTACCTCCAGGTAAGCACTGGTCTACAGAGGCATGCTGCCATGCCCCACCTTGAGCGTGGGTTCTCAGGATTCAGCTCAAATCTACATGCTTTCACTGTAAGCTCTCCACCCACTGAATCATCTCCCCGATTTCAGCTGAAACTTGAAAGGTGATGGCGTTTGAACTATCCACACCTATTTTTCTTCCTTGTGGTTTTTGACAAATGACCTGGATGGTCAGAAAGGCTGTGTGATGATTTACAATAACCACAATTTTCATAGAGTCATCTGAACAGTATTTCAGTATATTTTGTTTTAGTATATTTACATGGGACATCATTCATATATGGGCATGTTATATTAAGCAAGGATAGCTCTTTATGCTTCAGTAAGGACTTATATTACATATTATGTTTTAATCAGTACCTCATCATATGTTCAAATGTTTAAAACCAGTTAAACTATAGTCAACATTTTTGGAAATTCACAATGTCAATTACTATATTTTTAAGAACAAGTCCAAAATATGAGTTGAACTAAGCACAAACAAATAATGCCTATGTATCAGTGTACTTTCCACAATGACTAAAGCGTTATTAAATCAGGCCTACCAGGGTCAGATACTACACAGAGAGTAAGAAACCTTGCAATATTCAGCTTTAAATGATATGTCTCCATAAGATATGCCCCTCGGGTTTCAGAGAACTCCGCAGAATAAGAGGAAGAAAGGTGAGAGGCGAAGTGCATGGAGAACACCAAAAACCCAAGGCCTGCTAAATCAGCATGATCAGATCTCGTATGAACTCACAGAGACTGAGGCAACACAGGGCCTTCCCAGGTCTGCACCAGATCCTCTGTGCATATACTGTGTCTTTCTAGTTTAGTGGTTTTATGAGACTCCTAACTGGTTAACTGAGTCTCTGATTCTTGTGCTTTCTTTGGGGCTCTTTTTCTTCTGTTGCTTTGTCTTGCCTAACCTGGATGTGATAGTTTTTGTTTTATATTATTATAATACAGTTGTTATATTTCTTAAAAAGTGAATGAATGAATGAATGAATGAATGAATGATTACCTAGCCGCTAAGTTAAATTTAACAACTGAACTGTCACTTATACCTGATGGATGAAGGAAACCCAGTTTTCTCTAATAGAGTGGCACTAAGTATATCAACCACTCTAGGTCAGGTCTCATGTTCAGGAGTAGTTGAGGAACATGTAACAGACTCCACAGTTTGCATGTGTGTGTGTGTGTGTGTGTGTGTGTGTGTGTGTGTATGTGTGTGTGGGCACATGCACACACACATACATGTTTTTATTTGGTTTCAGTTTGGTGGGGTTTTGCTGTTATTACTGTTGTTTTCTTTTATGGATATGATTTCAGTTTGCATTCTTGATTTTGAGTTTTCTTGTAGTGAGTTTCATTTTCGAGAAAAAATGTAAAGTTGAGTGGGTAAGAAAAAGGATGTGGAAGGACTTGGGGAGGGGAGAATACAGTTAAAATATATTAGAATTTGAAAATTGTCTTTAAGTAATGGAAAATATACTATTTTCTAAAAAGTGAAAGTGGGTCATAGATATAGTAATTATGCATCTAATTAATGGACAGAATTGGAGCGTCAGTTGAGTGGGCATGATAAAAACTTAAACTGAGTTTCACAAAAAAATGAGTAGGCTTTATTAGTAATAAATAAAACTGGATGGTGGGATTTCTTAATTTTATAATTATTTTTAAAAATGGAAGATTTAGAATTGTGGAGGTATAAGCCTAGTATTATAGCTCAAAGTTATTTTTACCCTAAGTCAAGGGATTTTGTGAGACAAATAATTTTAAGCATCAAGGACAACCTATTGATTTTTAAATTTTTATTAATGTATTAATATTGAAATATTATCCTATTCAACAAGCTGAACTTAGCTGAGGTTTGTTCCTGATCAAGACACCATAAATCTTTTAAAAAAATCTATTTGTAAGTTTGTATGTCTGTGGGTGTCTGCCTATCTGTATATATGTCTGTGCATGTGTGTGTGTGTATACTTGTCTGTCTATCTGTCCCTTCCCTCTCTTTCCCTCCCTTGCTCCCGCCCTCCCGCGCCCGTTCCCCCCCCCTCCCCCCTTCCTCCCCTTTTTTTCCCTCCCTCCCTCTCCCTCTCCCCCCCCCCGTGTATGTCTGTGTGTGTACTTGTCTTTGGTGAGTATATGCATACAGGTATATGTATCAGCAGAGGCCATAAGAGGGCATTGGATCCTCTGGAACAGAAATTACAAGTGGTTGTATCCCATGTGTGTGCAGAGGATTGTATAAAGGTTCTCTGCAAGAACAATACATCCTCCTAACAGTTTCTCTAGCCCCAGGGAGATTGTTTAATATAACTCTCTTTCTATATATTCATTCATACAAAATTTAAGTAAAACTGACATATATGCAATAGATAGCAATATTTCATTATGTTCAGCACAAATGATCGTGCATAAAACACAACATCTGAGTCATGTAGAGCTTTTTTTATGAGTATGGAAGTGTTTTGATACATAGTTTATTAATCTGAAAAGTTGAATATCTCAACTCCAAAGAGAAATTTTGTTATTTAAAAAGCATTGCTATTATTAAGGTTCTCACCAACACTTTTAGATTTTAGTATCTAAAAAATTTACAAGGAAATTATCCCATAGACTCATACTTGAAATGGTTGCTTCCTAAGTCAAGAAAGCAGATGTTCCATCCTACAAAAACAAACAAACAAAAAAAACCATTTTTTGGCACCTTAACTTTAGTAGATCAAGTGGGTCATGAAACTTCATTCCCACATAACAGGCATGTCTAGAGAGTGAAAATATTCACTCATAGGTTGTGGTAAATAGTTTCTGACAGACAGGATGAGTATGTAGGCTTCTGCAGTGATTCAGTGAAGAGGCTCTCCTGGACAGCTCCCCAGATGTGCTTATGAAAGTCAAGCTTGAAGAGCATATTCCTGTGTTAAAGCTGCATGAGTTGGCATATTCTCTATGAGTAGAGATCAACTAAATCGTTATTGACATAGTTGACAATGGTTTTCAAATTGCAATGAAAGGTGCCTAGAACTGAAGTCTGGCATGAGGTTTCTTTGTAACTGAGAAATATCTACCCTGAAGCCCCCTTTTCCATGGATACAGGCAATGTTGGACAAACAAGAGAGAGGGACAGATGTGCAACTGTAGTAGATTGTTGGGCAAGTTCCTGAACTCTGTTTCTTGGCATCACATTATGGGACTGGAAAGACTGGCAGAGATCTCATGGATTTGCTCCTAGTTAATCTCCAGGTTAGTTTTAATATTTGAAACATAACTAACCAAGACTGACATGGCAGTGAAATAAAGCAGAAGCTGTGTGCAGACACATGTTTGTTTTCTGTGCTTGGCCTTTAGTCCCCATCCTACAACTTGTTGGTCATCTTTTCATAAAATGGCTAAAGGCTGTTGAGCCTGGCCCCATCTGGCTAATGCTAAATATATCAAAAATGCTGGAACTTTCTTTTGGATCAGAAGATAAAATATTTTGAATGACCATGGCAAACACAAGCATTTCTACACCAATTTTCTTTCCAAGATGCTCCTATTTTGCCAAAAATTTACACTTTGAACTTCTACTGGTGCCTTTGAATTTTTAATGGTCATTCAGTTTTAGAGTTCAGATCCAATCATATTAATTTTTTAAAGTAGACCAAAGAAAGTGCACATTCTTCCTCATCTCAGAAACATGAATCTGCTTGGTACTTCTTATTTGTAAGAGGCACACCCTAAAATCATATTTTCAAGACTAATTCTTTCAATAGAGTCTTGTTATTCAACCCAGGCTATTCTGATAGCCAGTGCATAGATCACATTGGTCTTGAATTTGAGGCAGTCCTCTTGCTTTAGCCTCTTGATTATTGGGATAACAGGCTTGTCCACCTCAGTTGGCTATGCTATGTTCTTGTAAGGAATTTAACAAGACCCACAGATCATAGGTGCCTGCAAAGGAGAGATCATGGTCACAAACCATTTACTCACACTGCCACAAGAGCTCAATAACAAGGTCTCCTAGCACCCAAAGTAATGTGAGAGAAAATAGAACAGAGAACATGATGCCTGTGGATAAAGTGAATGGATGAATAAAGTAAACAGCTGTTTTAAGTCTATAGAACTAAAAAGACCTTTCTAAGGGACAAAGCCACACCATGGATGAGTTCATAGGAAAGAGCAGTGTGAAAAGCTCTGAGGAGAATAGACCTAATCGTGTCTAAGCTTATGTGTCTGATGAATATTCCTACGCAATAATATCAGAGCAGATTGGATTCTTATTATAGCACTTCACATTGTTTAAGGAAAATAAAAGAACTGCAAAGTCATTGGTTAGAGTGAAACATGAAGGGAGCAAGGAAGAAATATTTGTGTCACCAATATTCAAACATTACCAATGGATACAAGTCACTTCTGTTTGCTTAGAGGAAACTTTAAGAGGAATTTAGTCTACTAATAGGCATTGTAATATCCAGCACATGTTCATTTTTTATGTTTTCACTTTTAAATAGATTATAATGACATTCTTTAAAAAGACGTCTTTTTATATATCATAGTATTTTAATTGTGATGCTGCTAACCTTAAGTGAGCCAGCAAATGATACCTAGTCTTTATCTGCCTCACTTTTAATATTAAAGCAAAAGTCTCCAAAAATCTCATAATAGACTGGTATACATTTCATTTAAAATTCTCTTTTGTTTCTTGTCTTGTCTTTCTTTGATTCTTACATTTTTCAGGATCTTGCTATAATTCAGACTGGCTGTGAAATCACAATCCTCCTGCCTCAGCATTCTATGTGATTGTAGATACAAGTATGTGAGACAAAAGTTTCAATTTGCATTTTTAATCTAGGACGATGAAGTAGAAATTGTCATGTCTATTTATAGCTATTTTTTAAACTATACTAAAGAAAGATGAGCCCATGATCAAAATACACTCTGCTTTCATAAGTGGTACCCAATGGCCTGAAAGACATGATGGAGAGTTTAGATGCATATTAAGGAATCTACCTTCCACAGCAAGTCCTCAGTTTGTGGAAAGGTACTTGTAACAAAGGTTAAAACACAGAAACACATATGCATATGTCCTAAAATCATGAATGCTGTGATTTTACATTTTTGATATGGAAAGACTGTGAATTATGTCATGGAGCTATTTTTAAGAAGATAGAGAGTGACTGAAGCAGCTCATTAGAGTTCACAAAACAGTGATGTATGTGGGTTCTGTTCTGGTGGTGATATGTACAAGGGAAGCCACTTATTATTTTACTTATGGTTATAAAAACAAAACAATGGTAGAATCCAATAATGTACATAAAATATCAACAAAATCCTACAAACTACTTAAAGCTCACAATCCCATACCTGAATTACAGCATAGCACTCTCAGTGAACAGTCCAGCTCATCAGATAGCATCGTTACAAAGCAGCCAGCTTGTAAGGGACAAGAGTTAGCTATGGCTCAATTGACAAAGAATAGAAGACCACTTACACATAAATGCTTGAAAGGCTGCCAAATTCTTCCCAAATATATTTTATCTCCTCTTAATGAGGCTGAAATGTCTGTTCTATACCAGAGGGGTCACCATCAGGAGAAACAGTTAAATTGTGAGTTTGCCATATTAGAAATTTAATGCTGAAAAAAGTGATTTAAGATATATAAAAAGTTGTTTCAGATTTAGTTCCTTTTCTCTATGCTTTTGTTTAGGTCCCCAAACTTTTACTATAATTTAAAAACATAAATCTACTACCCTTTCTCAAATATGAATTTCAGTACAGATCACAAACAATGATAATACTAATATATCTAAAACTTGCCTCTCTTTTGTAAACTTACCCAAGTCTTATAAGCTTCAAGAAGTCAACTTGAATCCACCTGTCACAGGTCAAATGGACTCCTACTAACCAACAGTCTAAATTTTTCTACCTGTTTATTCTTCATGCTGGAATTTTTTCCCCTTTGCCTGTTTTTTTTTCTACCCCTTTCCCTGTTTTTCTCTGCCTTCTCCTGATATTGGGACTCCTCCCCCTCCCCACAATACCTAAATCATAGGCCTTAAGTTTCAAATGTAACCCAAGATAAAAGCTTCCCCCAAGATCTCCTTACCCTTACCTACTGTCCCTAGTCTGTCTGTCCCAGAACATTTCAAATCAACTACAGACTATTCTAACAACTTACCAACTCCAGATGTTTCCTTGAAATCTGCTTCCTAGACAGCTCCAAAGTGGCTAGCCCCCACAGTCCAGCTTCACACAGACTATTCTGATACTTCCTGACTCAAATGGTACCACAGAGTCTAGGCATTGACTGGCACGGCCTGCTCTTTCCAGGCTTGATGAATATTCCAGTTTTTCAACCTAGGCAATCTCGATTCAGAGTTCAGGAGTATGGTTAACGCAGTACTATTCACTGAGGAATTCTTGCTTGACATCTTTTAGGATAACATGTCCAACCTTTATACATCTGAGTTCAACACTTTCCCAAGCTTGCTTATCTTCCCAAGTTGTCTAGGTACTGCTCCATTACATCTCTCTGTTACCATCCCATCTAGCCTCCTGTTCACAGTCAAGAGTCAAGATGAGGAAGGACACGTTCCACTGAGTGGAATGAAGCATTGTGACCCTTTTTCTTTTGCTGTTGCTCCTTCTTCCACATTGTGAAGAGTTTCGGGCACACAATAAATGTTGAGTAAAGGATTCTCCTCTGAATTTGCCTTTCATGTATTCACCTGCCTTTCAGTTGAACTCTCGAAGTTGTCATCAAATTCCTGTCCTGAGAAACCTTAGTAAATTCTGAGCATTACCTTCAAATAGTCAGAATCTCCCACTAGGAGCTAGAACGATCCTTTTCTGATTAAAACGTAAGCTCCAACACCTAGTACAATGCCTGGCTCAGCATCAATATGTATTTATTGCACAAATTCATAAAGTGATCCATGCAAGTCATTGCCGACTTCCTCCATGTTTCTGGCTGGAGATGTCTCATTGTTTGCCCGAATCACTGCAAAATTCTTCTAACTGGATGGACTGTGTCCAGTATTGCCCTCCTTCCTCATCATTGTTTGTGTTCCTGCCAAAACAGCTTATAAAACCAAACTTGACGATGTCTCTGCCCTGTTTAAAACCCTTTAGTGGCTACCTAATAGTCTTTGGATAAAATCACGTCCCAGTTACAGCTTACAAAGCCGCTTGTAGCCAGGGCTCTATGCACCCTAACACCTGATCTCTTCTCACTTGATGTTTCCTCTCCAACTACACACAATGTTGCCTGATGCCATAGTCAATTATGCCTACTCTCGCTGTTGTTTGCACTCCCTTTCAACTGGGATACTGATTTTTCATCTAAGCCTCTCTCTTGTTTAAGATACTGTTTGTGAATTGGTCAGGTATTGATCAGATACACAGTCTGCATTTTTCCTTTGTCAAAGACATTATCACCACATAACATTTTAATTGTCCATTTATTTTACTCTCCTCCATTTTAGACTTTAAGATTTACTCAGACATAGATTATTTATACTGATTCACTAATGACATTCATGAAGCCTACTGCAGTGCCCAGCACCTAATAAGTTCTTGTAAGACACAGGAAGTATGAATAGTATCCAATTTTTTCATATCTTTTCAGAATAGTTTCCCAAAGTAGTTCATTTTTTTAATATTGAATAGCACAAGAACCTAGACCTGAAACAAAGAAAATATAACTTTAGGGGTCTGTTAGAGTAAAAACAAACTGTTCTTGGTTGATGTTAGAGTGAATTATGTATAACTGAGAAAGACAAGCCAGTAACCACAGCAGAACAAGCGTCAGTGGAAGTTGTTGAACAGGATTCTACAGAGGCAGGCCTGCCTGTCCGTTTTGAGAGGAAGTCCAGCACACAAGGTCAAAGAAAGGACACACATAGCTATTAATAGATATTTGTGGCACGCATGAATAAGTAAGTGGGTGAATGAATGAGTGTAGATTCCTTCCAGTTGCCTGGATAATGCACACAGTTCCTGGGAGGTTCATGAGACATGAGCAAAGTCTCCTAGAGGAAAGCAAAGATAGCACTGAAGAAACAGAAGGAGAAATATAATGTAATGTGGATTTGCTCATTGATTCTTTTCCTAGATTATGACCTAGAGTGACAGCTGATCTATTATTTTACTAAGTCCCCTGCAAAATAGGTGCTATTACAGATGAGAAAATTAAATCTCTGAAGGAAAATGGCTTTCTAGTGATGACTCCTACCAAATCCAAATATCTGTCTTCCTACCTCAAAACCCCAAACTCTTGCTTCCCATACACCCCGTCCCCACAGTGTAACCTCCATCAGGTACTAGAGCTTGCATTCTGCTAGAGTCTTTGCATGAATGCCTCCCTCTGACTCTCAGAAATAGAATCCTTAGAAAGAAAGAGTATTTTGTCTAGAGTCAAATAGAAAATAAGAATTAAGGCTGAATTTAAAACCTAAATCTTCCTGTTTCCAAACATTCTTACCCTCTGTTGCTGATTCTGCTTTGTAATACTTATCTTCATCAGAAGAGAGGTCCAGAAGTAGAGCGACATGACCAAAAGGTGTAAGTTGACACAGACCCCCATGTACTGAGCTAGAGAAGAGATGAAGGTTTTTGTTTGTTTGGTTGGTTAGTTGGTTGGTTGGTGGGTTGGTTGGTTGTTTTTCTTTGTTTTGTTTTAGGGGGTGTTTTGTTGTTGTTGTTTGGTGGCCCTTTCTGACCATGGCTGATCTTATTAGAACCTCATTGTGCTAGGATGATAGATAGAAAGATGGAAAGGAAGGATAGGTGTAGGCAAACTGGATTTAATCTGTCCAGGGGTTGACATGGTTACAGCAATGCATAACTGACAACAAAGCAAGTTAAATAGCCAACTGAGAATGAGAAACTCCTGATACAAATACTGAGATAGAGAGAGAAAGGAGGTGGAAAAAGCAATGCAAAGTCATCTTGACAACTCATGTCAATTATCTTTCCACAGGTATGAAAAAAATCCCTGATCTAAACAAACATCTTGAAGAAGGAATAATTATATTGACTCAAAAACTTCAGAGGCTGGCGTCCATGCTGTCTAGCTCTGTTTTCTGGGACTTTGTGAGGCAGAGAATCATGTCAAGAAGTACATGGCCGTGTAAATCCATGCACTCTGCTGCAGCCTGGAAGAAGAGAGGACAGTAATATGCATGGACAGATTACATTCTCCAAAGGCATACCCCATAAACCCACTTCCTGAAGACAGGAGGACATAGGTTTGAAATTTATCTTCAGTTCTTAGTTCATGTGTGATATCAGACAAAACATTTTTTTCTTCCCACATTTATTTTTTTCTACTACTTAATTTCTATCTCTCCCAATAACGAAGCATTGTGACAGAAGACCTCATGACCTAATAACTTCTTCAATGCTTCATCTGTGAACATTCCTACATTAGGAACCAACCCTTTATTTAACACAGGAGGCACTGAGGACATTAAAGACTAAAACCACAAACCAAGATACATTTTCATACCTGCTTATGCCTTCTTTTCTGTTCACCTTATATCCTCTAACTTGGTCTTTCTGCTACGTTGTCATGAGGAAGGATTTTCACTACTGTATTATATGACAGATTTTCTTTTCATTTAAAATGGACATAGCCATAAGCCACACAATAGGGGATAGAGATTAAGAAAATGCTTCTTCTTCTTCTTCTTCTTCTTCTTCTTCTTCTTCTTCTTCTTCTTCTTCTTCTTCTTCT
>NW_021620899.1:5414425-5427511 GCF_004785775.1 Grammomys surdaster | reverse complement strand
CTTCTTCTTCTTCTTCTTCTTCTTCTTCTTCTTCTTCTTCTTCTTCTCCTTCTCCTTCTCCTTCTCCTTCTCCTTCTCCTTCTCCTTCTCCTTCTCCTTCTCCTTCTCCTTCTCCTTCTCCTTCTTCTTTTTCTTCTTCTTCCTCCTCCTCTTCCTCTTCCTCCGCTTCCTCTTCCTCTTCCTCTTCTTCTTTTTCTTCTTCTTTTTGACTACAGGAAAATATGAAATAATCTAGAAGAGATTAAAGTGCTGTGATTGTGATGAGCTGTGTCTCAGCATGATTTAATTGTTTTCTTCAATGTTTGTAATGCAATCAGATTATATTAAAAATAATAATGACTGTTAATTAGAAGATTTAATTTAGGCTGAAAATATACATCTTTTTTAAATTCTCATGTACTAACTGCCAAAGGGGGCAGGATCTATCTGGAAATACTAACAGAGGATCTTGTAATGTTCAGCCTCATTCAAAAGTACCAACAGCTGGACCGTGCGAAGGCTCCATGAGGAAGGCATTTGATGACTTGAGTTGGATCTACAGAAATCATGATAGGCACACACACACACACACACATACAACAATAACAACACAATAATAATAATAATAGTAATAATTAATAATAATAATAAATTTTTAAATGTTAAAATTGCCTTTAGAAAAAAGTACCAGGATACAGTGAATTGCTTTGCTTGCATCACAAATATATATTATGGAGGAAATAAGCCAACAAGGTATTCGGGGTTGTTTCTTTGTATTAGGATAGAAAGCCACTATTTCAGCTCATAATTTCAGGGTATACAGTCCATTCCTCTGGGGTAGTCAAAGCAACAAGAATTTGAAGAAGCTAGTCATATCCTATCTACAGTCAAGAATAGAGAGAAATAGCTGGGCGGTGGTGGCAGACGCCTTTAATCCCAGCACTTGGGAGGCAGAGGCAGGCGGATTTCTGAGTTCGAGAGTTCGAGGCTAGCCTGGTCTACAGAGTGAGTTCCAGGACAGCCAGGGCTACACAGAGAAACCCTGTCTCAAAAAACAAACAAACAAACAAAAACAAAACAAAACAGAATAGAAAAAAAGAAAGAGTAGAGAGAAGTAAATGCAGTCATGCAAGTACTCAGCTCATTTTTTGCTATTATACAGCCCAAAAGTTTCTGACTGGGGAATGTTGCTGCCCATAGTGGGATAAATCTTCCCATTATTAGTTAATGTAATTTTGAATAAAAAAAAAACATAGATATGGTCACGGGCCAAGCTAATCTAGGTGATATTTCTTTCCAATTCTCTTCTCATGTGATGCTAAATTTTATCAAGTTGACAGATAAAAGTGACCATCATCATCTGAATAGATGTTTCTTTCTTCTTCTTGTTTGAGAAATTCTTACAAGCTTGTCATGTATTTTGAACAATCCACCCCACTTCCCCCACCTCTAGTTCTTCTCCTATCATTTTTCACCACAATTAGTGTTCCAAAAATAGGATATTCTTATTGTCCTTTTAAGTAAGATTTTTAGCAAAACAGTGCAATGTTCACTGAATGACAGTAACAGATTCAAAGTGAAGAATAAAAAGTAAGATAAGGACTTGGACTGCGCTCTAGTTGAGGAAGTGCTTGATGAACCACATGATAAACCAGTGTGACTGCATAGGCCTATATTCACCAAACTCAAAAGGCAAGATCAGAAGATCAACATCGTTCTCAGCTATATAGTAAGTTGGAGGCTAGCCAGGGCTACATAAGAACCCTGTCTCAAACAACAAAGAACAAAAAATAAGTAAAATATATAGACATAGATATCAGTTCGTTGGATTTAAGTTATAACCCTAAATAGCCACGTGATCACTATTAACTCTCTTTACCTGTAAAAAAATATACTATTAGGAGAAAGGATTGCTGATATCCCCTTCAGCTCTGAGATGTGATGATGGTAAGCGAATTAAGCATTAATAGTTATGCAAACATATTAGTAGATCTATACACAAGGCATCTGAGTGTTGAAATCTTGATTTTTAACGTTTCTTAGTGTCAGTTACAGTGGTAACTTTGATCTCAATGAGAAGAAGCTTTTGTTTTCCTTCCATTCCTAGTCCTTATTTTATTTCAAAACAGGACTATATCCTGGAGAGGAAATGCAAGTCAAAAATCCCTGTAACACCTGACACTACTCATGTAGCACCTGCTTCTCTATTCTGCTCATTAAAATAAAAACCAACATCTCCCTTGTCCATCTGGCACCACTCAAAGGTTGCCAACCTGGCATCATTCACGGGAACTACATTCACTGAGTCTTATCTAAAACAAATTTCATACTTTCTGGTCCTAAGCTCAGCATGAATGAAATCAGCAGATTTTGATGTAACTAGTTAATGACACTTTATTCCAACTTCAAATTCTGCATAGATAATGTTTTAATACACTCTAAAGTAAGTTACAAAAATAATTTACACTTTCCGACAAAGGTAAAATAATCCTCCTGGCACTCAAAGTTTATTACTGAGTGACCAATAAAGTGAAACAATGTAATAGTAAACAGTTATCAGAAAATAAAGCTTCAAAAACAAAACAAGAATTTAGTATTCGATTGGATTCATAAAAATAAATTACAGACTCTCAAATATGTAAGATAATAGCTAATTACCCCTTTAAGAAATATATGTAAAATCTGAATGGAGCTAAGTATCTTGAAAAACTTCATAATTGTAGAGACAATCAGGAAACAGAAACACTACATATTCTTTCCAATAAAAATAGTTCAAATGAGCATATAATGTCAATATATTTATCTGGTGACATTTCTCTAGAACTATTATAACACAAACATAAAAATTTTTGTTCATTACTAAGCAGTTATCAAATTGCATCTTTCCTATAATATTTTTCTAAAAACTAACAGAAAAAGAAAATTCCCTAAATCTTTTGATGTGCCGTAAAAAAAATGTATAAAAGTAAAGCCTAAACGGTTAGCCAACTAGTTAGAATAAATTCTTAGTTTTTATTGTTTCTTTTTCTGGTTCATGGATGGCTTCATTTAAGTATTAGTAGTTATGCGAAAATCATAGAGATGTGTTATATTTCTTGGACAAAAGCATGATATTTTAATGGCATTCTTATATTGGTCCTTTTTAATTATGTAAATAAATGCTGAAGACACCCTTTTATAAGGTATTTTTATTTCATCGTTCTGTTCTTCCAAAAGTTCATTTTGCTATGTATGAGTTCTTGAAGCACTTTATACAATTGAATCATACAGTTGATGAGAAGAAGATACAAACATCAGGAACTCTAGTAACGTAGTAGAGACGAGAGGATGCAGCAGAAATCCGGTAGTATCAGACACCTGATCAGATGGCCTCAGGAGAGCGATGACGGCCTTTGCATTGTGGCTTTGGCATCATTTCACCTTTAGAAGGTTCAAGCCTATAAAGACATCAGTACTCTTAACCCTTTGCAAGGATGAATCTATCTTCCAACAATTTACCTCTTCATATACAATGCTTTCCTCCTGGGCTCTCATCCGCACCCTTAGATTGTCTCCGCTTCTAAACCTACCTCAAGTGCGTTGATATTCATTCCACCAAGAACAGCCTTCCTCAAAACTGGCTGCATGGCGAGAGGGGAAGAGCTAGAAAGATGGCTCAGTGCTTATGTGTAGATGGTGCTCTTTTGGAGGACCTGGCTTCAGGTCCCACCATCCATATCTGAGGTCACACACATGCCGCTGCCCCCCTCAACACATTCACACTCACTTATTAAATTAAAATGAACCTTTAAAAATCCAAACCTGAGGTGAGAACTAGAACTGAAAACCTATAACTTTACATATAGAGTTGGGCTTTTATATAATATTTCTTCTTATTTTAATTGTAAATTTTAAACTTGATTATAAATGTGTAGTCATTAACTGGCTTTCTGACGTTATCCAAAGGTTTTACCTATATCCCTTGCAGTGACTAGTTGCAGATCTTAGGCTGTCTTGGCTATGAAAGTAAGCAAAGTCACAGAGCAAATGAACTGTAGACTAGTTTGGAAGCTATGAAATAAACATAGGAAGAGAGAAACAGCAGGCATAAAAGAACAGAAAAAAATAGGAAGAATCAAAGATGAAGTATGTTTGTTTCAACAGGGCAAAAACATAAGCTCCTTTTTATAGTGAAGAAGAATAAGAAATATTTGGAGGACATAGGAAGGCTATTGCAAGTCACAGTGAAATAGATGGATAGAGGCTAAGGAGGTGAAGCAGCAAGTCATAGTGGGTGTAGAGAGAAGTGAAAATGAATGACATTAAAGTCTATAATAAAAGGTGGGAGGAGATACTGTGTGTCACAGGCAGGAGGAACATTGTTCCAACCAAGCAGTTGTGAGGTTCATAATTTTTTTTCTTAATAAGTATTTGTAGGCCTGACTAATCTTAGTGGGCCAACTGAGGCACTGAAATGTGGCTATGACAGAGGACCACAACTGAGTGTCCTCAGCAATAGAACTATCTAGTCTTCTCAGTTCTGATATCACTGTACTAGTGGGCTAATTCCTCCCAAAGCCTGTGAAGAACTAGTGCCATGCTTTTGCCTGGTTTCTGAGGATTTACAGGCATCCTTGGCATGTCTTGGTCTATAAACAAATTGCCTTGTCTTTGCTTTCATCTTCGTAGGGTGTTTTCAGGGGAGTGGATGTCAGTGTGATTATGTCTCTCTCTCTCTGTCTCTCTGTCTCTCTCTGTCTCTCTCTGTCTCTCTGTGTGTGTGTCTGTGTGTGTGTGTGTGTGTGTGTGTGTGTGTTTACACATGCCCCTGTGCTCCTGTTTCTAAATGTATTCGTTTTGTCAGGATGCCAGTCATATTAGCAACCCACTGTACTGTGTCATGATCTCCTTTGGGCTACATCCACAATAACTGTTTCTTCAAATAAGGTCGCATTTTGAGGTACTGAGGTGGGTGTCCTGTAGGACAAAATGTAGACCTACATTTGGTTCAGCAAAACATGGTGGAATTAGAACTGACTGGGGCAGTGTTCCTAGGCAGTATGTTCGGTCCTGATGTCCTCTCAGTTTCAAGCATAGGCATAAAGCAGATTAAGATGAGCATCTGTATATGCAGCCTAATTTCATCAAATCTTCTGAGTTTGTTCATTTCGTCTGGAGGCAGAGTCATTCATATATATATATATACATATATATATTATAGTTTATGTATATATACTATATATAACTATATATAGCTTACATATATATAACAATATATAGCTTATTAATATATACTATACATAGCCATTATAATATTTATGTATACATAAACTTAACTGTATACCCATCATTCACACGCAGAATGAGAAATAGGAAACATGCAAAGGGTAGTAACTTTGCAGTAACAGTAATCCACATTACAAACATTGCCACTCCATTTTCTGCTGGTGATACCTCACCGTGCAATGCTAAAAAAGGGTCAGCCTCAGAAAATTATCACTATTTGGTTGATGGACCACAATTAAAGCATGACAAGATCAAGAAATTATTGTTGACAAATGGTCCCTCTTTAAAGATGTTGCTCCAAGATAGGGCAAATGGTAATCTCAGGAGACTACAACTCAGTTCTAAAGAAGCTTTAGTCTAATAATGGCTTTGAAAGGCTGACAACACTTAAAATGTCGGCATTTGTTCAGAAAATACTCACCTTTGTATTTTTGATCTGTTATGAGATTTCCCAAAATAATACTTAGAAATTTACTAACTAGGAGAGTTGCTCTATAGCATTCTAAACACACAGCAATAGGACTGGAGACAAAGTCATATATAAGATTCCAGGACCTTTGAGGCCTTGTTGAAAGGATAGGAAATACGACTACTTTTTTCTTATCTCTGTAGTAACTCAAAAGATGCCTGTGATAAAGAAGAGTCCAGCACAGTCTAGTTCTCCCTCCTCACCTAGCCAACGAGCACAGACTTAATTCATGTCTTAGCTGATTTCCAGTCACTTTTGCCATCCATGAAAGGAAGTATACTTTTACTTTTCCTTCTAAGTATTGGCATTTTGACTTGCACGTGTCTTTGTGAAAAGTCTTCATATCCTGGTCTTTCATACTGGATCCTAAACATCTCATAAGCAGGAAAACAACTTTTGCATTTACCACTGTATTCTCTGTTCAAATAGATAAGCCATAAATTTTGTTAAATACCTGATGAAAACTTCAAGATTGAAAGACTAAATGTTAAAGAACGCTTATTCCAAGTTGTTTGAAGAATATCGATAACTTGGCAAGGATAATAGTAAATGTTAAATTTTTCTAATGTCCTACATTTTTCTATTTCCCAGTATTCCCAGGCCTTAAATTCCGTGAGGGAATGGAGGCTCCATAGTAAGCCTATAGAGGCATCCCACAAGCCTTCAATATGAACCATAAACTCCATACAAACAATCATGGCAGACTTTCCTCACACAACCCCCCCAAATATTGTGACCTCCTAGGAATGGGGCAAGACAAAAGAGTAAATATCTATATCTTGGTGCCTAACGGGTTGCAGAGAGGCTGCCCACTAAATCTAGAGAGAACACAGATAATGTTTACCAACAGCTAAGCTAATACTAACCAAGCTTTTGCTCCAGCATTTAGAAATATAAACCAGAAAAACTCTGAGCAGATTTATGTCATTCATATCTGGATAGGTTTCAACTGAAATGAAATGCCATCTTCTATACTGAAATGAATCATTCAATTTACTGTGGAAGCATCCTACACTTCAAAATAAATTGACATTGAATTTCAAAAGATTAATGTTCTATAAATGCAGAGATTTAAAATTGATTTGTAACATGCATTCACACACACATGCATGTATGTTCACACACACATACACACAAACTTTTTTCTTATGCAATAAAATTTGGAAACCAAAGAAAATAATGTTTTAGTTTTGGAGTTTTATGGTTGGGTTTGGTTTTTGTTTTATTTTATTTCTTTATTTTTTTTGTAATTTCTCATATACATTTGCAGAACTATTTTTCCAAGCAATTTGCCCCTAAAAAGAAAACCAAATGTTTAAGAAAAGTAATTTCTCTAATGAACAGTCTGCATTCAATAGAGGCAAGACTTTTGTAGTCCAAGTAAATTAATCTATGTTGATGGCACTGTGTGTTTATGTGCAGGGGAACATTTACAGGTGGGATAATCTAACATGTAACTCTGAGGGGTGCTAATAACCCATACCTGATACATTTGTACAATGAGCATATGTGTATTAAAATTACAAATCAGTCAGAATGATAAAGGATTTATAAGATATGACAAGTATCATTCATAATGTGCATTTTAATTGTCAAATTATGTAAGATAGCTTATAATAAAAATAGATTAAAATCTCAAAGCCATTAAGTAGGAAAACAGAGATTATCAGCGATGAAAAGAATACATTTGCAAAACAGATTAAAAATAAGGTAAGTGCTTAAAACAGAACACAATTTGGGAGAGTCTGTGAACATTGAAAAAAATGGGAATGTAATTGGTTATTTATCTCTCATTGTTAAAAACTTCATGCCCCACTGGGAAGAATCTCTCTTATAGCTTTAAGGAGACTTTTTCCCATGCTTTCTTAAATAAGAGGAATATCAAGAACAATAAAACAACGGTCTTTTGAAAGTGATTTTGAAAATATAAACATGCTTTTTATTGTTTTCTTTTCAGATTTTATTGCATATAAACTAAATACTAAAGTGTAGTTCAGATAAAGCATTTCCAAGAGCAGATTAACCAATTCAGTCCAAATATTTTTTTTAATGATCTAGGTTACTACAAGAGATAAAACTAACAGAACATGCAAACTGGTATTAAAATTGTTTTCAATCAAAGGAAGATGTTTGAATGCACTCAGTATGAGAGATAGAAAACATTGAAACACAACCACTTTGAAGGAAGAATGTGCAGATTCCAAGGCTTTACTTCCCAACTCCGTATTTTGGGACGTACAGAGGTCCTTGTGCTCACAGGTAAGTACTAGAGCACCCAGGAACCTTAAACACAAGGGTTGTCCCTTCAAAGGGAGGGATGCATAACCTGTTTTGAGACTGGGAGGGACATAGTTAATAGCCTGGTGACCTTTGCACTATCTGTGTTGAGGCAGTGCCAGATCCTTCCCCAGACCCTTATTGTGAGTTTGTCAATCTATAAAGCCTGTCTTTTGGGGAGGTGTTACATTCAATCTATGGAACTCATTTTTGTGTAAGTTGTCATATGTTCTTTACAGAGAGTTTCGATATAAGTCTTAAGCTTTATTTTAAACACTTTATTTGAGTTAATGTTGAGTATACCTGAAATAAACTACTGAGGGTCAGACTCTCAAAGTTTGGACCATTGCCAGGTATCCAGCACCGTTAAACCAAACTTCCTTCCTGCCTCTTACAGATAGCTACTCTGCTAGTTGAGACAGTTGCAAAGACACCCCCCCACTCCACCCCACGAATGAACACATACTGCCTCTGTTTCTCTTCACCAACTCTGCCTCTCCTCAGTTCCAATGGTAGGGTAGACCTCCAAAATCACTGCCCCAGAAATTTTGGTTAAATTATCCTGTGACTATGTTTCAAAACAAGTTCATACCAGCTATCCTTTGGCAAATCCTGAGTATGAAGTCGTCCTTTAATTTTAAGATCCTTGGCAAAGGAGTTTACATGCACAGGGGTGTAAACTTTCATGTATGGTAGGAAGTGAGGAAGTAGGGTGTTCACTGCTTGGAAGGTGTTTTGAAAAGGATGCCTTTTTGTCCTATTGACAATGTTCTTTGCCTTATAGAAACTTTGCAATTTTGTGAAGTCCCATTTGTCAATTCTTGATCTTAGAGCATATGCCATTGGTGTTCTGTTCAGGAACTTTTCCCCTGTGCCCAAGTATTCAAGGTTCTTCCCCACCTTCTCTTCTATTAGTTCTACTGTATCTGGTTTTTTGTGGAGGTCCTTTATCCACTTGGACTTGAAATTTGTACAAGGAGATAAGAATGGATTGATTTGCATTCTTCTACTTGTTGTCCTCCAGTTGAACCAGCACCATTTGTTGAAAATGCTGTCCTTTTTCCCCTGGACAGTTTTAGCTCCTTTGTCAAAGATCAGCCAACAAATTGGGAAAAGATCTTTACCAATCCTACATCTGATAGAGGTCTAATATCCAATGTATACAAAGAACTCAAGAAATTAGACTCCAGACAACCAAATAACCCTATTTTAAAAATTGGGTATAGAGCTTAACAAAGAATTTTCAACTGAGGAAACTCGAATGGCCAAGAAGCACCTAAAGAAATGTTCAGCATCCTTACTCATCAGGGAAATGCAAATCAAAACAACCCTTAGATTCCACCTCACACCAATCAGAATGGCTAAGATTAAAAACTCAGGTGATAGTAGATGCTGGCGAGGGTGTGGAGAAAGAGGAACACTCCTCCATTGTTGGTGGGACTGCAAGATGGTGCAACCACTTTGGAAATCAGTCTGGTGGTTCCTCAGAAAATTGTACATAAGTATTACCTGAGGATCCAGCTATACCACTCCTGGGCATATACCCAGAAGATGCTCGAACATATAACAAGGACATATGCTCAACTATGTTCATAGCAGCCTTATTTATAATAGCCAGAAGCTGGAAAGAACCCAGATGTGCTTCATTGGAGGAATGGACACAAAAAATGTGGTACATTTACACAATGGAGTATTACTCGGCTATTAAATGAATACAATGAATTTGAGAAATTCCTAGGTAAATGGATGGAACTAGAAAATATCATCCTGAGTGAGGTAACCCAATCACAAAAGACTACACATGGTGTTCACTCACTGATTATTAGATATTAGCCCAGAACCTTGAAATACCCAAGATTCAACTCACAGGCCACATGAAGCTCATGAAGAAGGAAGACCAAGTGGGGGTGCTTCGGTCCTTCTTAGAAGGAGCAAAAAATACTCAAGGGAGCAAATATGGAGACAAAGTGAGGGACAGAAACTGAAGGAGGGGCCGTCTGGAGACCATTCCACCTGGGCATCCATCCCATGTGCAGTCACCAAAGGTAGATGCTGATGTGGAAGTCAGGAAGTGCATGTTGATAAGAGCCTGATATAGATGTCTCCTTAGAGGTCTGCAAGAGTCTGACATATTCAGAGGCAGATGCTCACAACTAGCCATTGAACTGATCATGGGGTTCTCAATGGAGGAGTTAGAGGGAAGACTGTTGGAGCTGAGGGGGTTTGCGGCCCCATGAGGAGAGTAGCAATACCAACCAACCAGAGCTCCCAGGGTCTAACCCACCAGCCTGGGAGCACTTAGGGAGGGATCCATGGCTTCAGCTGTATATGTAAGGGCAGAGGGCCCTGTCTGGCATAGGTGGGAGAAGAGATCCTTGGTCTCATGAAGGCTGGACGCCCCAGGGGGTGGGAATTTGAGGGTAGGGAGGTGGAAGTGGGGAGGTAGTTAGGGGTACATCCGCAGAGAAGCAGAAGGAGGAGTGAGGGGATAAGGGGTTCCTGGGTGGGGGGATGGGGTAAGGCATAGCATATGAAATGTAAATAAAACATCCAATTAAAAAAAAACCCAAATGAACAAACAACAATTACCCAGGATGAGCAGGTAGCAGGAGAGAAAAGCATTGGTCCATTTTGTATCTCAGTAGAAATGGCATAGAACTGTCAAGAAAGGGATGAGATATTTGAACCCATTAAAGAAAAGTTGAAAAATTAAAAAATTAAAATAAAATAATAGAGCTTTTGAAAAAAGAAAGAAAGAAAGAAAGAAAGAAAGAAAGAAAGAAAGAAAAGGATGCGGAAGGTAAGTATGTTATGTTTCTGGGGAGTCCCCCTAGCAGAACAAAATAAATCAAAACAGTGTCCTTGTTAGAAGTCACGAGTCTGAGCTCAAATTTCTTTTTTTTTTTGTCCTAGTCTCAAAAAAGTAGAAATTAAGCTTTCTCTCATTTTTAAAGGGTGTTTTTGAAGATTGATTGATTATTTTTTATGTATGAGTGTTCTAGCTGAATGTACATCTGCACGCCAGTAGAGGGCATCAGATCACATTATAGATTGTTGTGAGCCTCCATGTGGTTTCCGGGAATTGAACTCAAGTCACAGCTGAGCTAGCTCTCCAGCCTGTTTTCTCTACTTGTATAATACATTTTCAATTATGCTTAATCTTTAGAAAATTCAGAGAACACAAAATTGCAAGTAATATGTAAGTTCCATTCTCAGAGAAAAACAATAGGTAATTACATTTTCTCTTGTCTGCGACGATGCATGTATGAAAGCACAACGCTCTGCTGAGCACATTCCCTAGAAATCTGGCATCTTATATACCATATTATAAATTATTTTTCAATTTTACGAAATACCTTGCCACAGTATCATGTTCATGGTTCCATTTTTATGGCCATATGGTAACTGTATGGTTGAAACAATTTGCCAATATCTAACAGCTGACCAATAGATTATCTATGTAGTTCTTACATCATCAGGACTTTTTCTAAGAAACATTGTTAGAGATACACTTTTCTTCTTTTCATGGCTATCTTAATGAAAATGAAATCTCCATGTGAAATAGCAAGCTATTGCCACTCATGAGCAATTTTCTCTTAAAAAGAATAGAAATTAGGAGTAGCAGATCCAATCCCTCCTAATCAGAAAACCTATGATTTGGGGTTTAATATGCTGAATATACTCTTGGGACCAGCTTGTATGGAAGGGGGAATTAGGCAGAAGCAGCAATGAATCTCCAGTATGGCGCAGAAGTGATGGTTAGCTTACTTCCAGGGGCTCAACGACTAGAATGATTCTTAGTTATTATGACATGACTGGATACTTTTACCACCACATTTGCCAGTCATTAGGTGTGAACCACACAAGGAACAGATGTGTGCTTGGATAAAGGCTTTCTTCTGGTGTATTTACTGATGAGTCTCTGTAGAAGTGACAGTCCCAGAACCTGAATTATTAAGTGTCTGTTAAAGGTGGGCATAGACAATGTATCTTGGTATCTTCTATACTAATGTTACCAGTACTTCATGAGTATGCCTAGCTTCCCTTATTTTGACATCTCCATGTGACATTAGTTGTTTCAGTTCTGCAACTTAAAAAGTGAGTAATGTGTCTTCTTTCTTGGTAATTTGCATCTTTTAATAAATTGCCTATTCATGATATTGACCTATTTTCTTATTACGGTGATTTGTCAGGGGAAATGTTGGTCTAGCTATTTTTTGAGAACT
This sequence comes from Grammomys surdaster, assembly GCF_004785775.1. NCBI lineage: Eukaryota > Metazoa > Chordata > Mammalia > Rodentia > Muridae > Grammomys > Grammomys surdaster. Next base: position 5,415,295 of record NW_021620899.1, on the reverse strand, counting down.
ATTTTTAGAGTAAGATAAAAGACTTCTTGTAAACCATGCAAACATTCTTAGTCTGAAATATTTTCTTTCACATTCTTTATGAAATGTGACATCAGAGACTTAGTTCAAACGGTCAAACCTTATCATCTTTTCTTTATAGTTTCTGGCTTAAAAAGCAGAGGAAACATGCTTAAAACAGTGAACTTCACTCCCAAAGATATATCCAAACTGATCTGTGCTTTTTTAGTATCTGAATGTACAAAATTTAATTTATTGATAAATTCGAGCTATAACTAAGATAGGGTGAGAACATCTCACCAAATAATCAATTTTCTAATAGCCTTTATTGAATTTTTTATTTTTTCCTATGTTTTAGAGCTTAACCTTTATTGTATCGTAAATTCTTATTTTACTAATGCCCAAAGGAATTTAATTCGTTTTTAGGGTATCTGCTGGAAAATAATTTATGAGCAACTTTTTTTCTGGTATATAACACTGCACAAGCAAACGGTGCTGCTGTATATAAATATTTTATCCAGGTTCCTGGGGTTTTTTTCTGAAAAAGAATGGCTTTACACAAAATAATTAAATTAAATATTAAATATGGATAAAATTTCCAGTTTTGAGTGATGAGATTTAATTATGTCCAGAGACTGCTTTCCTACAGAATACTAATAGTTTTTAGAACCCTTCTATAGCACTTAGACACATTCTGTTGAAATAGCTAAGATGATTCTCTCTATTACTCTAAACCCAAGGGATTTAATCCTATTAAAAGTAATTCACATTAGCATCATTAAGAGGATAATCCTATTTGGCCTACATTCAGTTTATTCTCTCTCTCTCTCTCTCTCTCTCTCTCTCTCTCTCTCTCTCTCTCTCTCTCTCTCT
>NW_021620899.1:5375510-5414415 GCF_004785775.1 Grammomys surdaster | reverse complement strand
TCTCTCTCTCTCTCTCTCTCTCTCTCTCTCTCTCTCTCTCTCTCTCTTTTGCTCTCTCTCTCGCTCTCTCTCGCTCTCTCTCGCTCTCTCTCGCTCTCTCTCACTCTCTCTCACTCTCTCTCGCTCTCTCTCTCTCTCTCTCTCTCCAATGCAACTCAGCTGTGCACTTCACTTGACTAATAAAGAAATAAACAGGAAGTCAGAGGACAGTCTGAGCAGTGCTGTCTCTGCCTGCTCCAAGGCATTCTGAAGTGGGGTCTCAGGAACACAATAAATCAATAGTGAAATGGCAGGGACTTATGACTTAGTAAAACAGCTAGCTCCTCAAAATCAGCTCAGTAAAGAAGATGCATACTGCCTGCTACATAACTAATACTGCTCATTCCTTTTATGTGTTTGGATGCTTCAACTAGGGAAGAAGGAATGAGGTTGGTTTGAATCCAGGCTGGGATAGAATAGAAGTTTCTGGAAGGTGATACCAGTCTTTCAAATGTTTCATGGTTTCCCAATAAAACCAGAAATCATGGTGACCTACTTTTCTAAAATGCAATTTCCTAGGGAACTTGTTCACAAATCAAATTTTCTTCTCAATGTAATAATGTTTCAAAGTGAAATAAAAGTGCTCCCTTTATGCTTTGCTTACAGCCTTCCCTTCCATGCAAACGCAGAATAACCATCTTTGTATTTCTTTGCTTATTACACCAGCTTTCTCACTGTCTTCACATGTTAACACCATGAAACAAAAAACACATGGAAGCATTCAACAAATCATACATAGTTATCTTGGGGTGGTGGGGATAAAGAGTAGAAAATTCAATTAGTTGCTTTGAAATAAACTTAAAGTGTTTTTATTACCATCATAGAAGTGTAACATAGACAACATCGTTAAAATTAAAAACAAAAATGCAAGAAGAAATGATTATCTCTGAACAGAGGCATCTTCTCTCTCCAGTCTATTTGGCCCACATCTGCTCTCATTGTGTCTGTCTCAAAAGGAAAGTGCTTTCTCCTACAGAAGCCTGCCTTGTGTCCTGTATTCCCAGAATACTTCAACTTGGGCTTTGGTCAACACCTAGCTTCTGTTCCTGCCTTTCAGTGTTTTTGTCTCTCTGTGACTGGTGTACAATATCCATGTCTTATCCTTAATAACTTACCTTTCCTTCTCCCGTTTACCACAAATGTATCTTCCTCAACCTTCTAGAAAGAGTTATCTGTGTCCCAACTTACTTCTGACCAACTTGTTCCTGAGTTCACTGAAACTGTCTCATCTTCAGCATGCCAGTGACACCGTCTTGTTAAAGACCTGATAGCCAATAGAATAAACTAGTTTCATCCCTCTTATTGCTCCAAATTGCCCTAAAACATTTTGCTCTGTTGATTCTGCATTTCTTAACACCATCATCTGCCTAAGTGGATTAACCCTAATCATGTTTTTTTACTTCGTTGACAACCCAAACACTTCAAAGGACTCCACTGTATCAGAACCAATTTCTCCTTTTAAATTACACTTTCTTTCATTTTTTATTTTATAATTTTTCTTTATTACTTGAAATTCTTACATATGCATTCAATGCGTTTTTGAATTCTCCACTCTAAACTCCAAACTCTTCCCAGAACCTGGCAACATGCCTATCTCTGAAATTCAGGTCATCTTGTAAAGTTGTGTTAGTGTAACTTTTACCCACCAATTTCAATCAGTATTGCCCACTTGTACATGGGTCATCTACTGGAGCTTAGACAGCCTATCAGTTGCTACCATTTGTAGAGAAAACATCTTGGGTATTATATGGATACATCACCTGTCCATTAAAACACCTGTGGCCTGTAGTTTAGGCAGAAACAGAAGGTATGACATGGGGAAAGAAAGAATTCTTGGGGAGAAGAAGACAGGTAGGATTTACCAGGAAGATGTAATGAGTCGAATGCATGGTACAGATAACCAGACATGTGGCAGAATGTAGGCTAGCATAAATGGAATGTTTTAAGTTACATCTAGTCACACAAGAGTATAGTTATATGGTCAACATATTTGTAAATGTAATTTGAGTTTGAGTCTTATTTTGGGGAGCACAGGGCTGGAAGAATCAGGGACTAGTTTCTACAACCACTCTCAAATGTAATGTTATCCTTAAGTACTCTTCAACGACCATTACTCCTCAGCTAACAGTGGGGCCTCAGTAGACCCTCCTTCATCCACAGGCTCCACTTTTCTCTCCCCACATTCCCAGAACTCCTTTATGTCCCGTGACTTCAGGCATCTTTAATACAAATCTCAAAATTCAGTGTGCATTTCAAATTTATTTCCAGGTCTATATACTCATTTGAGGGTATATATAATCAAACTTTCCCATCTCACTCTTCAAATACAGTTTATTAACCTTAAACTGACAATTCCAAAGTTTTCTCCAGAATGATGTATCTCTCCAATAACTGCCTTCAACTCCTAGAATCACATATCGGTGTAGATAAGTATAAAAAAGTTATCACATGAATCTATAACTTAATTCTGAAATAGATTTTACACAATTTAATTTTAGATTTGAGATTATAATGACATCACTCTCCTTTCTTTCTTTCTTCCAAACTTTCCTATATAGGCCTCATTGCTCATAATCAAATACATGGCCTTTTTCATTAATTGTTGTTACATATGTATATGAATATGAATATACATGTACATATGGATGAATTATGTGTTTGCATACATATATGTAACAATTAAACTTAAAATATAAGAAGCTATGAATTTGTGGACAGAAGAGGCACCAGAGGAATTGGAGGGCGGAGGGGGGAGATTATTTTAATGCAGTACTTATGTACAAAATTCTAAAGATAATTTTTTTTTTAAGAAGTGAACTTAGTCTCTCCAGGGTTAGGTGCATTTTCTCTCATTAAGGCCAGACCTCTGCTGTATATGTGTTGGGGGGCCTCAAATTAGCTGGTGTATGGTGCCTGGTTGGTGGCTCAGTGTCTGAGAAATCTCAGGGGTCCAAGTTAGTTGAGACTGTTGGTATTCCTATGGGGTTGTCGTCCTCCTCAGCTTCTTCCAGCTTTTCCCTAATTTAATCGCAGGGTTCCTTGGCTTCTGTCCATTGGTCGGGTGTAAGCATCTGCATCTGACTCTTTCAGATGTTTGTTGGGCCTCTAGGAGGGCAGCCATGATAGGCTCAAAAGAGTAGGGAGTTCTAGTGGGGTGGAGGGGGTGGGGACATCCTCTTGGAGACAGGGAAGGAGGTATGGGATGAGGAACAGTCAGAGTAGACTGAGAGAACAGTCGGGGGTGGGGGATAATGACTGGATTGTAAAAAAAAAAAAGACTAGAAAATAATAAATAAAGTGAAATTAGATGAAAGGTCATAGTCTTAAAACAAAAGTAGGATGAAGCCTGAAACAAGATATTATGGCATGTACCCCATCATCACTTGATTCACAAACGTTATTGGATTCCAAGAATCTTATACACATAAAGCTAATAAGGATAGTGCTTTCCCATAGCTTTGGTTATCTGACGTTTCTTTTACTTTCATCAATAAAAAAGTAGTCCACTTCTCCTCTACTATCAGACTTCCAGCTCTGTCCAAATAATTGAATTGTCTCGGAGGAGGAAAGATTTCTTTTGTGTCATAGTTTCAGAGATTTCAGTCTATGGTTCCATGCTTTATGGTACTGTGCAGAAAATGAGACAAGAAAGCGTGGTAAAACAGCAAAAACTGCTGCGAATGGGAGCGACAGAGAGAGAACAAGCTAGTCTCCAAGATTACCTCCATGGAACTATTTTTTTTTTTTCAATTAGATCTCACTCTTGAAGTGAGCACCACTGTTCAATAACCAATCAGCTTATGAACTCATTGGTGGATTAATCTACTGATAGTTCTCATGATCTAATCACTTCCCAAAAATCACATCCCTGAACACCATTGCCTTAGAGACGAAGCTTTCCAAATATGAGTTGTGGAAAATCTAACACCAATCCAAACCATAAGCTCATCCGTTGGGAAGTGAATGAGCACTGGCCTTGGTGTTCTCATTTCTTCATCTGACAGTACCAAAGAGAGCTGCCATATTTTCTCACAGCCTCTTATTACATCTACTATATTTAGGTAGTTGACCAAAGTGAGCCAAATATTCCTCCACTACTACCTTAGAACAAGCCACGATAACTTTCCTCTCTGGCTTGTACAATTGCACCACCCTGAAAATGGTTCTCCTGATTACTTCCTTGTTACTTTTATAGCACATTTTCTAAAGTAGCCATTGTATCTTTGCAAGATATAATTAAATAACTCCACCTCTTTCCCAGAACCGTCTCTTAGACTAAACTATAAAGCCTTCATTGCTCTATACAACCTGTGTTCTTCCAAACCCTATTAATGCCACTCCCTAGGCTTCGCCACATCCTACTCACTTCCTATATCTTTATGTTACAGCATTTCTAGAAAGATCCCTAAATATAGGTAAAGTATCCTATCTTCCTATAACTCTCACAAGAACAAAGATTAAACTTCAGCTGGCTGATTATCTGTTCTGTAACTGTCATGGTTACCTATTCATTCCTCCCCAATCTCCTCTTCAATGTTCTTTTCTATGGTAATGGATATATTGCCACATTCTTGGGCCTTTACTCGTTTATTAAAGATTTATTTATTTTTTATTTTATATGAGTAGATAAAAAGTATATACTTTTATATAATAAAATGTATATATAAAGACACTGTAGCTGTCTTTACACACACTAGAAGAAGGCATCAGATTCCATTACAGATGTTTGTGGACCACCATGTGGTTGCTGGGAATTGAACTCAGAACCTTTGGAAGAGAAGCCAGTGCTCTAAACCACTGCGCCATCTCTCCAGGCCCAGGCTTTTACTCTTGGTGTTCTCTTTGCCCGATAACAACCATTGATGCATTCCTGCTTAGGTCTGCTTCATGTCTTTCAAGTCTATGCTGATGCCGTCTCCTTGTACCATCCTAAGGATCTTCTCTGGCCCTATCTGCATAAACTACACCATATGACACCCATTCTGCTTTCACTTTCTCTTTAATCTACTTCAGTTTTTTAATTTATGTGTATATGTATTTGCCTACATTTATGCATGTGTACCAAGTACATTCAGGAGCCCAAAGAGGTCAGAAGAGGGCTTTGAACTAGAGTGACAGATAGTTGTGAGCTGCCTTGCAGATGCTAGGAACTGAACCCAAATCCTTGGCAAGAAAAGTGAGCACTCTTAATCAATGAAGCTATCTCCCTGGTGTCTATTTCTTTTAACTTTTTAAAAATAGTTTTATGCATCATATATATACATATATATGAGTGTTTACCTGAATGGATGTAAGTGTGCTGTGTGTGCAGTTCCTGGAAGGCCAGAAGATGGTCTCAGGTGCCTGGAACCAGTGTTACTCTTGGTTGTGAGCTAGAAGTTCTCTTAACCACTAACCATCCTCCAGTCCTTTCTTTAGCTTTCTTGAAAGTATGATTTATCATCATCATACATGCTTAATAACTTCACTCATTTGTTTATGATCTACATTCAATTTTCGTAAAAATTTGTAAAAACTGATCAGAGCTTAGTATTTATTTGTTAAATATATTTTAAAACACATCTTTCACTTCAGATAAATTTATTTGAAGATTAATCTTAAAAAGAGATACATCTGGATTACTAAATAGAATTGGATGTTGTGGTGGTTTTAATGAGATGTCCCCCATAGTCTCGGATATTTGAAAAGCTGGTCTCCAGGAGATGATACTGTTTGGGTAGTTTAGGAGGTATGGCCTTCTTAGAGGAAATTTGCCATTGGAGGTTGGGATCTGCAGGGTTTTAGGATTCAAAGTCTCCAAGTCTCCTGCCAGTCCCATTTGGCTCTCTCTGCTTCCTGCTTGCAATTTGAGTTGTGAGTTCTCAGCACTTCCAACAGCCATTCCTGCATAACAACATGTTGCCCTGCCTTGATAGTAACAGAGCCTCATTCTTCTAGAAGAGCCCAGATGAACCCTTCCCTCTGTAAGCTGCTTTGGTATGGTGTTCTATCACAGCAAAGAAATAACTAGTACAAATATGAACCAGGCTTTGCCTGTTTCACACTCTATATATCAGGAGAATGTATATAGCCTTTAGTTTAGCATGATTCCCACTGTTCAAGCTCATAAGGAAAGCTGAAGATATAATAAAAGTGAACAGAAATATAGATAATTGCAGGCTTCCAACTAATTATAGAGCAGTGTAGAAATAATTAATCACATATAGGAGTGAAAGTATCTAATCATCTTTCCTCCCTTTATATGTGTGAAGAGTTTGGGGCAATAAATCCAAACCAAAGAATATCTAATATTATTAGAACACTGGAGCAAGTTTGATTGATCTTAAATTATTGCCTCAAAAATAAAGTGACCACATTATGACCATCTTAATTTCTCAATGGCTAGTTCAACCTTTGTTTTATATTAAGAAGCTGTAACTGGGTGCATGGCTATAAGTAACATATTCATTTTAATGATGTTTTTCCATATTTAAAATGTCCCTATTGTATATCTTTACTATAAAAAGTAAATGGCATTTAATCATTTCCAAGATTATTTTCAAGTTTTTGTGTCTAAGCTGCTATTTTATATTTGGAATATTTTTAACTATAAGATGAAAACCAAAGTCCTCTCTTTCTGTGAAGAACATTTCCTTGGTTAAAATAATATATTTTCCCTAGAAGCCTTCTCCAGCAGAAAAATCTATAAAGTTCAAATTCAATTATATAGAAAAAAAGCCAACTTTATTAGATTGCTAAAATAAGATAATGTTTCAAAAAATGTACTTTCTGGGAAATGCTAAAAATTCTGTGATATTCAAAATAAACATTGGAAATTAGCAAATATATTTACTGGCATATATTAAATTTCCGCAATCTTATATTTTACATCCACACATAGCATGTAATTATATCCAAATGTACTAAATATTTATAAGACGCTGCAAGATCCTTAAGATTAGTTTGGTGTTGGGAACTTTATGACAGTGTAATGTATAAAAGAAAATATAAGAAAGAAAATGATTTCCATACTCACCTAAAGTGGAGCTGATGGCTACTAGCTGTGACTGTATGTGATTAATATGTACATTGTTTTCTGGCTGTTATGACTGTGCATACAGTTGATTTTTGCAATGTGAGTTCATTGTCAAACAAGTCACTTTCTTGCGAGCAATGGCGTAGAGAATAAATCAAGTCCAAATCAAATGAAATATACTTTATGCTTTCCCTTCAGGAATATCAGAATTTGTTTATCTAGTCCTTTGTCCTAATACAATCTGTGTTGTCCACACACAGCTGCTGAGCTGAGAAGCAGAAACCAAATTGATCTACATAGAGTAGTACAGAAGGTTCTGAAAGGAAGGTCCAGATCCATCTCAGCCAGTCCAGTGTCTCTCTGTTAGCCTAAGGGTATTTCTGAGGAACTATTATTGCTGTTTTTGTTGTTGTTAATTTTGTTTTTGTTTTAAGAAAAATATAGTTAATGCTCAGGATCCACTGAGGCCTGGTTTCCAGACTTGTTCTGCAGATACCAAAATCTGAATATACTCAGTTTCCTTACACTAATGGCATTGTGTTTGCCCATGCCTGTGTGTGTGTGTGTGTGTACCTGTATACTTAAAGTTCCACCTATATCTAATGCTAAAAATTGCTGATTTTCTGTATTTTTAAAGAATAAGAAGGAAACCATGAAAAAATATTTTCATCTTCATTTTTTGGATCCATAGATGTAGATCCCACAGATTCCAGATGCCAGGAGTTGAGTTTTATCCAAAGGCCCAAAGAGTCAGTCTACTTTTTCAACAATGACCAGCTCCCCCATTTTCCTGACACTAGAAAAAAATAAATTAAAGTAATAATAATAATAATAATTAAAGTAAAAGACTGATCCTGTTGCTTTCCCTGTTTCTAAAGATGTATTTAAGATTTTACAAAATCTGATCCTGCTATATTCCTTTCTCTAGTTAAAATACTCAAAGTTTGGGAGAGTTAGCAAGAAATAGTCACAAGTTCAAGGCAAACATTGGCTACATGGTGAGGCTTTGTCTCAAAAGGAAACAAAACAAAAACAAAAAGGAAGGAAGAAGAGGAGGGGAGGAAGGGAAAGGGAAGATGGACAGAATTCATTATCAATCGCTGACTCAGCTTCCATCTGTACATGATTTAATCTTGACCAGAAAATATCAATCATGCTGATATTTTATGAGAAGTCCTGCTGAAACAGCGCATGTTGAGGCATAAGTGGACATGACCTGTCCTTATGATCTGATTACAAATATGATAAATACTTGATATAGAAGGGGTAGTTTGTGCCCGAAGCAAGTAAGGGCTTTGCCTGGGAGGTTTCAGAACTATTTCATTTTTATTAGGAAGCACAGAAGTAACTAGAATAGCCTATGCTTCAGCCCCAGGGAGTCTGAGAGGTGGAGATTTCAACAAGCTCAGGGCATCCTGGGCTGCATAGTGAATTCTTGGCCACTCTGGGAAAACAATGAGACTTAGTCTGAAAAAAAGAAAAAGAAAGCAGAAAAGAAAGAAAAGGTAGCAGGGGAAGGAAGGAGGGAAGGAGAGCAGGAGGAGGAGAGATGAGGGTCAAAGCTTAAAGCTTTTCCTATGTTTCCTGAAAAGATGCATTTATTTTTGCATATCTTGGAAAAAGACTGACTCTATGAGAAATAAATATATTGTAAATGAGTTATCATCCTTTTCATTTATATTATGTCAGAAAATCACATAGGAATTCAGGAGCCTTTCTGTTTTTCATAGACTTATCTTTTATAAAACACAGCTCCATCCTAGAATGCTAGAAGGCAAGGAAACACTTGAAAATTAAAATAAGAAATTTTCAAATGCTTTATACTGGTTGATTACCATACAATTAACAGTATAGTGCTGATTATTATTATAATAGTCCCAATTTATCTTTTAATATACCTTAAGAGATACAATAAACATATACATATATGCATGTTAAAGTACTAAAATAAGCATTTACTTTACTTACATATTCACCCATTAGCAATATTGTTGAGAGCAATGACTGCCACCCTGCTAGCATCTATCATGTATCTATAAGATAAAAAGAACATACTCCAGGCAGATTCTGAATTATTATCACTAAAGTCAAAATGAGAGGAAGATTGACACATAATCAGAAGTACATTAAAACTGGTCACAGAATCTATATGACATGAAGCAAAGTATCTACACTTCTAAACTAAGCTAGGGTGAAGTCTGCACAGGAGTCTAACTAATTCATCCTTCCTTAGATATAGAATGGCGGACATTCAGTCATATATCTCATTTCTTGGCTCTGTGTTTTAAAAATCAGAGTTCTGGTACAGTGCCTTTGATCAGAGTCAATTGGAAGCCGTATGTGAGAGATTTCAGCTATTAGTCACCATTAGAACTAGCAGAACATAAGGAACAATTTTTGACATATGAAGGAGTTATCCCATATGATTCTAATTGATATCTTTTGATTTATATAGAATAAACAAACTAAGCTTTGTCAGCTATAGTGTTGCACAAGAATAATTAATTGAAGAATGTACCTGGTTTCCATAGAGACGCCTCTGAACTTTACTCATCAATCCATGATAGAAAATTCTGTTCAATATTTAGTTTAAAATATTTAAATAGATATAACCATTTTAGGTGTTCCTAATTTTAGCTTTAGATGTATTATAGCCTGGTTCCAAATTATATGGACTTCATATTATTTCTGGTCCTGTCCTGGTTATGTTTTCTGGAGTTTATGTAAAGCATTTCTTAATGGATGAATAATGAAAATATGGTACATATGGAGTTCTATTTAATCACAAAGAAAAGGAAAGTATTAGTGCTTCAAGTAAATGGGTATAATTGGAGAAAATTATATTAGGGGGAGTGATACAGACAGAGAACAAACACATCATGTTCCTCTCATGCGTGAATTTCAACATTGATTCGTGTGTTTAACTTTAAGCACCAAGAGAAAGCAAAATATAGAAAAAGGCCATTGGGTGTGCATGTGCCTTAAGGTGGGGGAGGGGGGATAGCAGAACACAGGTGATATAAAAACAGAGATGGAGCACACCAGGAGTAGAAAGTTAAAGCAGAGATAAGGCCGTTGGAATGGAGGAGTTATGGGGTGTGGGGTAAGGGGTGGAGAATTAACCCAAGCAAAGAATATATGAAAATCCACCTGAATATCTCCTACTTTGTAAGGTGTCCCTGTAAGATAAGAGAGAGAATTAGAAGGGAGATATTCAGCAGAGATGGGCTATGCTGTCCCTGAAAGGCATGGATTATTAAACAAAATGTCCAGTAACATGTATGGGACATCTCCATATGAGCTGTTAGGTGAGGAGACTCCCAGAGGCTCCCAGAACAATAAAAGCCCTTGCCATTCCCCAGGGGGGAGCTCAGCAGAACTAGTTGAAAAAAAAAAACCTTATACTGAAGACATGAAGGCAAAGTAATAATTGATTTAAGACAGCACTAATATGTATGAAAATGTCATGTACTTATAACAATGAAATGATTAAAAATGTGTGTGTGTGTGTGTGTGTACTTCCTGTCACATTTATAATAATAAGACTCATTTTATTATTACAAAAGACTCCACACAACTTAGCCTCCCTCTGACTTTGTTTTATCCTTAATGTATTCTGTGTGTATCAGTCATAGTGATGATTATAACTGAATATTAGAAGACTGATAAGGATTATAATTAAATATTGTGGTAAAAGTAGAATTTCATCTGTCAGATGAGAAACAGATTTCATTTTTTTACAGATGAATGCTTTTACAACAACAATGGCTTCCACTGACATCTACTGATATCTGTATCTCTTCAATGAGGTGTCCTCTTTAGATCTCCTTTAATTACCAGCTCAAAGGGCTCAGTGTTGCTAGTGTAATTGAAATGGTTTCCTCTTCCCTGGCATCCATTCACTTAGCATCATTATTGAGTATCTGTTACCTGTTACATCATGCCCAGAACACTATACTTGGAGAATGTAAATAGAAGCAGGAGATGCAAGATACTTACATTCGTTGAGTTTTTTTATTTAAAAGGAAAGGAGACAAAAGGCAAGCAAACAAACAGAAACCCTGAATTGCAGGTAGTGATAGATGCCATGAATGCTAGAAAGGCCATCCAGTAAGTGACCACAACAGAAGTATACATGAGAGTGTGATTTAATCTAAATCCTCAAAGGATGAGAAAGAGCTAGCAGTGCAAAGATGGAAGTGAAGAGGAATAGCATAAGTAACTTCAAATAATGAGACTGAGAACTTGCTTGAACCGTCAACGTACGTCAATACAGCTGATATGCAGAGAGTACACTGACAGCAAACTCAGAGGGAGGCTGGGTGCAGGTTGTGAGAATAACAGTTTTAATTTTATTGCAAAATTGACAGGAAGTTGATAAAGAGTTTAAGCATGAAAAAACACACATTGTTAATCATTTGTTTTTGTGTGTGTAAATACCAGAACACACATGTAGACGTCAGAAAACAACTTGAGGGTATAGGCTATCTTTCCACTATGTGGACCCTGGAATAAATAGAAGACAGATCTTTAGGCTCTGTCACAAGCAACACCAGCTGCTGAGTAATCTAGTATATTAGTATATAGTACACAATATACTAATATGTATTTTTTCCATTTTTATTGATTATTTTATTTACATTTCAAATGTTACCCCCCTTCCCGGTTTCCCCTCCACAAACCCCCTATCCCCTCCCCCTGCATCTATGAAGGTGCTCCCCCACCCACCCACTCCTGCCTCAGCACTCTAGAATTCTCCTACACTGGGTCATTGAGCCTCCACAGGACCAAGGGCCTCTGCTTCCATTCATGTCAGTTAAGGCCATCCTCTGCTACATATGCAGCTGGAGCCATGGGCCCCTCTATGTGTACTCTTTGATTGGTGTCTTAATCCCTGGGAGCTTTGGGGGGTCTGGTTGGTTAATATTGTTCTTCCTATGGGGTTGCAAACCTTTTCAGCTCCTTCAATCCTTCCATCAACTTCTCCATTGGGGTCCTGCTCTCAGACTAATATGTATTTTTAAGACTATTTCGTCTGTTGAGGCTATAGTCAAATAGTCATAACAGAACACAAATAACTTTCATTCAGACCTAATATATGTAATCTTATACTGCTAATACTCAACAAACAAGTTGTCCCAAACAATATACATTTTTTGAGTATGTAGTATACACAAACTAATATATACATATACACATAGACTCAGATCTAATGTACATAAGTTTATACTCCTAATACTCAACAGAACAAATTATCCTAAACAATATACATTTTCTGAGTATATATTATGTATATATTAACATATATACATTATATTCAGATCTAATGTATTTAAGTTTATACTGCTAATACTCAACAGAATATTATTCCAACAATATACGCTTTTTGAGTATATAATATATATGCTAGTAGACATACATTAGACTCAAGTTTATATTACTAATACTCAACAGAACAAGTTATCCAAACAATATACACTTTTTGAAGATTTATGACTCACAATTTCTTTATAAATGGGAAATTTCAAAAGGTACTGATTCTATAATTACCTTCAGAAGTTTTAGCCTCTTCTTTACTTAATACATCAGGACCCACCAAGCTCTGTGTCACAGATATTCATCCACACAAATACTTTTCAAACTTCCTGAGGTAAAGCACCAGTTTTTAAATTTTATTTTTTTTAATTTATTTATTCATTCACTTTACATCCCAATATTAGCTCCCCCTCCTCCCAGTATGGCCTCATGTAGTTTTCACCCACTTCCCTCTCCCCTTCTCTGAGGAAGGGGAGTCCCCCTCTGGATATCACACGCACACCACTACCACCACCACAACTACCACCACCACCCAGCCTCCCAACCCCTCCACTCACAGCACATCAAGTCATTCACAGCAGGACTAGGTCCATGCTTTCCCACTGGGGCCAGACAAGATAGCCCGGTGAGGGGAACAGGCTCCACAGGCAGTCAACAGATTCAGGGGTAGTCCCTGATCCAGCTGTGAGGAGACTCTCGTGAAGACCAAGTTTCTCAATTAATTCTTAATTTATATTTGCATACAACACATGGCAAATTAAGAGGCAACTGATTTTAAACAAGATATATAATTTTCATTCGTTATTAGTTTCAAAACTAATTATATTAAAACACTTTTTAAAAAAAAAACCTTTTTATTGGTTCTCTGTGAATTCCACAGTACTAGCTCCAACCTCAGCCGTCACCTTGCCTCTCATACTCACCCTCCACTCCCCCAACAGAGGAAAAGAAACCTCAGTGTAGAAGCTGTAGTGGGCCACAACGTGTTTCACAGTATATCCTTTTGTCTACACTTCTTTGCTTCACTGTCTACACTTCGCTGGAATGAATCGGTGGTCCAGTACAAGGCCTCTGGCTTCTGCTACACTATCAATACTGAACCTCACTGGGACTCCTCAGATATCCTGTTGTTGCCTGTGTCATGGCTCCCTTTTCATCCCAAAACAATAACCACAGAGTCTTAGATCTACACCAGTTTGTGAAATGTTGTGTACTATTTTACGTTTGTATACTATTCTAAACTGCACTTTCTATGAAGTAAAACTGTATTATTTAAATCTTTAAGTTCAATGTAAATGTTTGCTTTCTACTCTCCACTGTGGACCCAAATATTAAAAAGTAGCAACATAAAAGAAATCAATGATAGCTTGGAAAGAATGCTCTGTGGATGTAAAAGAAGTTTGGAGAAATTTTTGTCTCTGTCTGCATGGATATTTTCAATATGCAGAATTTGGCCAAATACTGAGTTTTCTACTGTGATTGTTTATTTGTAAGAATGATCTTAGTCATACCTCTTAAGCAAAAAGATGCATTAAAGTAATTTTGTGCATAACAATCTATTACAATTGTTTTACAAAAACCTTCACTTGAAACCATCTAATCATTTCATCTTTAAGTAAATCAAAAGGCTCCGGATCCAGGGAATTACAACCTGCGGTAGGCTGGAGTTGGCTTCTACTTGTCTGAGAGGGATAACTGTGTTTATCTTTCCTAACTTTCCACTTAGTGGTAAGAAGTAGGTGGAAATGGAAACCTGGCAGTTCTTTGGAAAGTGGGTTGGATGGTGTTTTGCTGGGGCAAACATGTGAAGGAACATTTTGTTAAAGTGGAGTGAAAAGCTAAGGCAGATTTGTGAAGGAACATCTCTCTAAAGCAGACACAGGAGAGAGAATGTCCTACTAAAAGCAAGCATGCACATGAAGGACATGTAATGAATAGGTCCGCTTCCCCATATCCTTTCTTTCCCACTACCTCTTATGGGTGGTGGGCTACAAGGGAGGTTAATGCGTTTAAGAACCATCATTAAAAATAAGGTTTGAAAAAAATTAAAGTTACTGTAGATAGGTAAAAATCAGTTTTGGTAGCAGTATTAATGCCATGAAAACCAGAAAGCATAGATATAGGTATAGCTACACATCAAATCACAAGTAGTAATAGTAGGATGTGATATATCTAAAAGAATAATAATATGCATGCTTATTTATGCATACAATTCTTTTTCAAGTGTTATTTAATAATTATCTTTATATTTGCCAGAATGCACTGTCAAAATTCTACTTGTTTAGTATATTTAAAAAAAAAAGCTAGACATTAACCAGGCAGCATACACCAGCTGAGGACTGCCTGGTCTGGCCTCAGTCAGAGAAGATGCATCTAACCCTTGAGAGACTTGAGGCCCCAGGGAGTAGTGAGATCTGGTGGGGTGGAGGTGGGAGCATCAGCTTAGAGACAGGGGAGGAGGCATGGGATGAGGAATTGTTGCAGGGCAAACTGGGAGGAGATAACGACTGGACTGTAAAAAACTATTTAATAATAATAATTAATAATAATAATAGAACTAGAGATAGTTATAAGAGGTAGCGTGATAAACAAAAGTCACTGTTCTAGTTACGAGTTAACCAGATTGAAAGAAGAATTTGTGTCTTGCCTCCAAAATCAAATAGCCAATCATAGTTTAAAAAGTTTAATTGTGAGAAATCATAATTGATAATTAAGGAAACTTGGAAGAGAATATATGTAATATGTCTGGTTAAACAATAAATGAGTAAAACAAAGGAACACATTGTGAAATGAATGTTCTCTCTCTGGTTTGAGATAACTAGTGTCACATTACATCACTCTTATCTGCAATCCTAGCTTCATCTATTATCTCTTATCTATTATTATCACAAAGAAAGCCAGCACATTCCAAAATTCTCCATTAAACACATCCTAGTTCAACGTGTGTCAAACTGGGTGGCAAACCTAATTGCTGATTCTGGAGATGTCATATATCATTCATATTTATTTTCTTTAGTCATTTCCCCTAATTAAGGAAAAATGAAGTATAAATCAAATTGGAGATTACACTTTCCCCAACATTAGTATAAATTGTTTTCAAATACTATGAAAAGTTTATAGCAAAACTGTGATTGCATTAGTCTCATCACTGTTCTTACATCATTATGCATTCAAAAGGAAGTGCAAAGATAGCTGTATTTTTCCTTGATGCTCATGTCTTCGTAATATTTTACTTTGAACTGGAAAAAATATGAGGCCTTAAAGAAACACAATAACACAGTTATGTTGATAAATAATGGAATTAGATTAGGCATGGCTCACCTCTATTAACAAACAAACAACTATCCTAAAAAGTACTCAATACACCACTAAGAAGTCATGTTGTGTGATGGTCAGTTTCAATACTCAGCTTGATGAGATCTAAAATAACTTAGGATGTGGAACTCTAGGCTTGCCTGTGAATAATTATCTTGGTTAGATTGGGTTAGAAAAAACCCACTGTGGGCGGCACCATTCCCCATGTTCCGTTCCTAGGCTATCTGAAAAGGAGAATGTGAGCTGGACACAAGCATTCATTGTGCTCTGCTTCCTGAATTTAGATACACTGCGAACAGCTGCCTCACTCCAGATGGCAGTACTTCCATAACGTGATGGACTGTAACCTCAAACACCAAGCCAGAGTAAACCAATTATACCTTCATTTGTTGTGACAAATAGTATGTTTTTATTAAATATTTGAGAATTGCATACATGCTTACAGTGTATTTCAATCATATTCTTCTTCCTCCTTTCCCAAACTCCTTCATAATTCACTTCATACCCTGGAAATCCCCTCTTTTAACTACATAACCTTTTGTTCTTTTTTTATAATCCACTAAGTAGAACCACTGAAGGTCAAACTACCAGTGGCTACATTTTTTAAAGAAAACTGACTCTCCCTCTCCTAGAACTATGGATGGCTCCTCAGTTGTGGATGCCTGGGAGCTTGTGAACCCCTTCCCCACTCCAAAGAGGAGTTTGTGCTTTTTTGCAGGTCTTGTGAAGGAAATAACACCTGTCTGAAGTAAGAAGTGCAATAATCCTATCATCCAGATGACACTGTTACAACTCAGTCCTCCCTGGTGTCTACCTCTAATATCTTTTCTATTCCCTGAGTCTTGGAGAAGGAATGTGGTATAAATGTGTTATTTGGGGATGGATACTTATAGACATTCGTTCTTTGCACTTTAAACAGCTGTGGGTTTATACTAACCATCATCCATTGCATAACTTTCCTGATGCGGGTTGAAAGTGGCACTAACCTAAGAGTACAAAGATATTAGAAGGCAGAGAATTTAGAAGGCAGTGTTGTTCTATATCAATTTTGCAAAATAATACTAACAGATTCACCCTTGCAGCCTCAGAGCTCCTCAGCTACGGGGTCTTGGCCTATGATACCAGCCATGCATTTCGTCGTGTGAAGCAGGCTTTAAGGCCAAACAGAAAGCTCTTGGTTACTCCCCACAACATTCATGGCACTGTTGCACCTGTCTTCATGGCTTGTCAGATCAGTAGATAATGGAGCCAGCAGGGATCACAGATGCATAAGACAGCATCTCCCACAGCATCCGACATAGCACTTTCCAGTACCATAGAAACTTCCCAAACAGTTTCAACTTCTATTTTCCATGTCAAAAATAAAAAGATGTCTTTAAGCAATAAGCTTGTTGCCTATATTGTTTTTGGCTCTCTGGAACACACTTAACAGGTATAGGGAAGGGGTCTTATACCTGCCACTAGGTTTTATATTTGCCACCCTATTGTTTCTGAGAGGAGCAGTATCACCATGTGCTAGGTAACTCCAATTAGATTATTTTGTATGAATATATATATATACACACATATATTTGGGATGCTTATAAATTATTTCATTACTATATTTTCAAACATCCTTAATGTTAATTATTCCTTACCTTACCTCCCCAGTTCTGTCCTTCATCCCTCTTTTTACATAAGCCTCCCTTCCCATTCGCCTCCTTTTCTTCTTCAAAAGCTGTTTTAATCAATTATACTATCATAACAGCAGGAAAAGAAGCTAAGACACTCTGTAAAATAACAAAACATAGAATTAGGAAGATATTATAACATATCAACACTCCTCATTGTGTACAATATTATATCAAAGGATTTGTTTCTGGTAGTTAGAAAGCTAAAGTTCTCTACTCAAATTATATAAGGTATAACCTCTCTATTGTCAGTTTTCTTCTTTCTTTTTTTACTAAGGGGCAGGTCAGGAGGCTGCATCACAATGGTCCTCACTAACTTGTTATTGCTATCCTTTCCTTAAGGAAGCTGTTCGTGATGTGACACCGGAAGTCCTTAATCATTGTCAGGTATAACTTAGTAAACATTCTATTTGCTGTAAATATCTCCCTTATACATTTTCTAATTACCCAGATTAAATAAGACCCGAGTGAAAATAAACTTCTCCTATAGTAATTTATTAGCTAACAACATATGTTTTTAAAGGTAAAATATATAGCACATGGCATAATTCCAATTAATATAAAAATAGAAAACAGGCAACGCGCCTGTTTACTTGGTATGGGCATTATTGATTCAGAAATCTTCTAAATTGGTGACAAATATGACAATGTTGTTGAGATCTCTTTAAAAGCAGCATAATTATAGTCAGTAGAGTCATAACTTCTTCAGTGTTGGAACATGTTTGCCTCATCACAAGATTAGAAGATACTTGCCACTAAGCAATAATAGTAATTAAGATGAAACTGTAATAAAAAACCTTTGTGTTGCAAAGCTGTTCTCCTAGGCATAGTTATAGTTTCATAAGTGATTAACTTAACTTTGTCTGTTTTTTTTCATTTGGAGTGATAACAAAAGAAGTCTCAGCCCACTTAGTAAGCCGCATAGGTATCGTTCTTGCATGGCCATTGACATTCTCCATATGGAGAGCAAATCCTCGCTCTTCCCATTTCTCTGGATAAGGCGATTGAGTGGAAAACAAAGGAAATCAAAGAGCAATTGTCCAATGCCAATGAGTTACACGTGGTGGAGAATTCAAGCCAAACATAGCCCAGAAAACCGCGTGTGTCATTGCCCATATACACAGGATCTGTTAGAAAGCTGTTAAGGAGTTTTGAAACTTTTTCTTCGATTTTTGTAAGAGCTCATATGTTTAAAAAAAAAAACCAGAACGCCTACAAATAATGACAATTTCCATGTGTCTCATCTACACACTTTCTAACATAATTATGTGAGATTCTGAATTTTAATTTCTAAACTTCCTTCAAAGTAACATGGTTAGAACAATGCTTACGTTAAATAGTACACTGAAAAGCAGGGCTTCTCTCTGGGAATGTATACAACCCTCACAGTATGCACTCCTTTTAGTTTTCATTAATGTACTTATTTTTTTATTTTACATCCCAATCGCTGCTGCCTCCACCGGTATCCCCTATCCCCTTCTCTTCTGAGTGGGTGCCCTCATACCATTCCCCCTCCCTCCACCTTGGCGCATCAAGTCTCTGCAGTGTTAGTGGCACCCTCTCCCGCTGAGGCCAGATAAGGCAGCCCATCAGGGATAGCCCGCTCCTGTTGTTGCGGGACTCACATGGAGGCTGAGCTGCACATCTGCTACATAAGCCTATGCACTCCTTTTAACCAGCCAGTGAGCATGCACAATCATGAAGACGGAAGAGTTCAGATTTTTATAAACTCATAATTGACAACTCGATATCTTGCTCTCTATCATATAAAATTGGCAATTTCAAAAAAAAACAGACGGGAAAGCATTAGAACTCTCATTACTTCCCACGGAAAAGTACAGCAGTCTCAAGAATTCTTCCAGCCACTCTATCTTCCATAACGCGGTACACAGGTTTGTTTTTCCATACTCACGGTGAAAAGGAATCATCTTAACAGTTCCTTTTCTGCTTAAGGAAAGGAATAATAACTCAAGTAAGCTATCCGGTTCATGTGCCAATCTAATTAAAGAGCATCTATTCAATCTTTCCAGCCATATTTTATTTTCCATTCTCATGTGTGTATCTGGGTGAGACACATGTGTGTTTGTATGTTATGTGGGGAAGCATATGCATGCGGAAGAATATACGCCTCTGAGAGGGCATGTGGAGGCCTGAGGTTGATGTCTTCAGTCATCCTCCTTTGTTCTTATACATTATTCAATGAGGAAGGGTGTCTCAATCGAACACAGAGCTCACTGATATAGCTTTTTTAAAGGTTATTAATTAATTCATTCATTAATTTTTAATTGGATATTTTATTTATTTACATTTCAAATGTTATCCCCTTTCCCGGTTTCCCCTCTGCAAAACCCTATCCCATCCCCCTTTACCCTGCTTCTATGAGGGTGCTGCCCCACCCACCCACTCTGCCTCACAGCCCTTGCATTTCTCTACACCGGAGAATCAAGCCTTCACAGGACCAAGGGCCCCCCTCCCATTGATGCCAGGTAAGGTCCCTTCAGCTAGTTATTTTTGCTGGGCAGCTTGCCCTGAGGAATCCCGTTTCTGCCTTCTGAAACTAGAATTACCGGATCCCTATCATCTCCATCTAGTATTTCCATGCGTTCTGGCAATCTGAACTCTGATTTTCACACGTGGATGACAAATGCATAACCAGTGAGCCATCTGTCCGGTCTGTCTTTGCAAGAATATTTTGTGATTATTCTGTGTCTTTTATGTACTTTACTGTTAAGATCCAAGCCCATCTCTAAGGCCATTTCTAACTGGTGAGTGAAATCTATCACAGATGTTTAGGCCAACCACAAAGAACGTGTCAAATCATCTATTAAGGATCTAATTGACTGCACTGCACCTGACAATATCTGAAATAACCAACATGGTACAAACTAATACCAGCATTTCAATACTTACTGAGTAAACCAAAACCACACCGGGTTTATTTAAGGTCCTGTGCAAGTTTTTTGCTTGCCACACGGGTAATGAATCTACCAGTGGTTAACACGCCCTAGAGTCAATCCCCATGAACATAGGCAGCACAAAGTGAACTCAGTGGGTTTAAAAAAAGAAAGAGAATGTCAGAGCTAGAAGAGACATGTTTTGGAGGAGGCACAGAGGAAGCCAGAAGAAAGAAGTAGGGGTGGATATATTCAAGATGCACTGCCCACATGCATGAAATTTACAAGAATAAATAAAAATAAATTTAAGACATGCTATCTTCAAAAAAAATTAGTACCTGAGGCAACATCTCAGTTTTTTAAAATGGGTGCATTGCAAGCAGGAAGACCCCAGAGATACACAAAAAATCTAGGCATGGTGGGACATACTTTGTATCCTAATGGAAATAAATGGATCCATTAGTCTCACTGCCAGCCAGTCTAGCCTATTTGATGAGGTCCAGACCCATAAGAGAGCCTGTTTCAAATGAAGTAGACTGTGCTCCTGAGGTTATCCTAAGGCCACCATGTAGACACACACCCAATGTTGTATGCCAGTTTTCTCCAGAGCTGATACATTCAGTCCTGGAGGGATGCTCCTTAAGCATCAGAATATTCTAAAGGGAGGTGAACCATTCCATCCTGTAGAAAAGTGCCTTAAGATTCAGGGACTAAACAACATAGAATCCCCAGAAAGTCCCTGAAACTGATCAGATGCACTAGGCCCTTTTCTCCTAAAGCTTACAAAAGCAATAAGGACTGATAAGAGATTCATTTAGACCACCTAAGCTGCCTAGAAGAGACAGACCAGATAAGCTACCTGGGAAAGAAAGTCGCTGATGTACTGAGCTGCCTGAAAAATGCATACTGAGGTCCAGAGATCCAGTTTTCATGAGCTGTCACTGATATCTGAATGGACATTTGGTGTTGCAGCTGTCGTTGAGTTAATCCAACTTCTATAAGTAACCTCTCACCTCTATGGTATAAGAAACCTCAACAAAGTCATTGTTTTATCTTGTTGAACTTTAGTGACAGTCTTCCTTTGCTCTGTTGTTGATTCTGTACCTAGGTGAGTATTAGAGGGGTTCATGTCTTCCCAGGAATAGTGTCAAGCAACATCTCTACCATGAACACACATGTATGCACATACATGTATACTTACAAATACACACACACACACACACACATTCTTCCTTTGTGAAGCAATGCATGTATCTAGGTAAAACTTCAGATAATAAAACATATGCATAGTATAAAGTCAATACCATTCTATAATATTGTCTTAGGGTTACTATTTTTGAGATACAACACCATGACCATAGCAACTTAGTTGAGAAAGAATTTATTTGGAGTATACTTCCATATCACCATCAAAGGATGGTCAGGACAGGAACCCAAGCAGGGCAAAAATCTGTAGACAGGAGCTGATGCACAAGCCATGGAAGGTTCTGGTTACTGGCTTTCTCATCATGATTTGCTCAGCCTGGTTTCTTACAGAATCCAGGACCACAAGTTTAGCAATGGCACCACCTATAATGGTCTGGGCCCCTCCCCCATCAATCACAAATTTTAAAAATGCCTGGCATGCTTACCTACAGACTCATCTTATGGAGCCATTTTCTTAAGGTTCTTTCGCTCCTATCAGATGCCTTTGGTATGTCTCAAGATGACATAAAACTATGCAGCTCAAATCCTAACCTCATCTGTAATATCCTAAGGAATCCTTATTTTTTCCTTTGTAAACCTTGTTTTTTAATGAACATTTTCTTTCAAGATTCTGAGCACTGAATCCAGGGTTTTGAATATGTTTAGTGAGTATCTTCCTACTGAGCTACGCTCCCAGTTGCCCCAAACTGACAGGTTTTCAATGACTTTTTTCATGATCACCAATTCAACCTTTAAACATATTTAAATTTGGCTCATTAAGAATAATTAAGTATAAAACGAAGGCACATGGTACATACTGTAATTTGTATAAGTCATTAGACACAGTTTCAAAAAACTATCATTCTAGCCGGTTCTCAAACTCTAAGGATGCATTATACTTCCCCAGGGCCTATCAAAAGAGAGAAGCTTGAACGCCATCCCCGAACGGTCTCCATCATAGTGTCAGAGTTCAGTTTATGCATTTATATTTGGAACAAGTTCCCAGGCAACCACGGTGAAGCTGGCCAGCCAACCACTTGTAAAAAGCACAGATCTCTATGATGTAGTCTGAGAAGCATTTCAAAACTAAGACATCACATCTTAAGCTTAACGGCAATTTAATGCTAGGTACATAGTGGGTTTCAGAAAATGTTTTTGCTCATTTATTTCAAAAATTGGAAATAAAACAAATTTCCTCTTAAGTTTTTTTTTAGTTAGTTGATATATTTTCACCTCATTTACCAGTTCAGAACTGTCTGAGACTGGCTTTTGGAGAGTACCAGTGCATGAAGTAGCTTTTGTTATAGGAGAGCGTTATTGTGAATTTTCTTTTTAATTCATTTTGACTTGATTTGGTATTATATTTACTATAAATAATCACAGTCATCCTGGCAAAGGTAATATCATGGTATAGTATACTTAATGAACATCAATGTAATTTTGATTTCAAAATTTTAAGCATTATTTTGATAATATTAAATAATGATGTTTATAATAAACAGATCAGAGCTAAAGATTCAGTTTCAGAATATTACTAAACTTAGGTTGTTAAAATCTTGAATATGCCTTTTTTAAAAAAAAAAAATTGGATACGAGCATGTGTAAACGGTGTGTTCAAGTGAGGACATATGCGTACTAATAGCACATGTGCAGGGGTTGGGGGGAAGTACTGATCTTATCACGTTCCACCTTGAGACTGTGTCTCTCGTTGTTTGCTAGCTAGCGTGCAAACTCCCAAAGATTCTCCGTCTCCATCTGCACTGATGCAGTAGGAACACTGCAGTGCAGACATCTGCCATACATTCCGCTGTTCACGGACTCTTTGGATCTGAACAAGGCTTCCAGCTTGTGCGGTGTCTTAGGTACTTTTCTAATTCCATGAAACATCTCCAATTCTAACATCATGATCAAGGAAACTTACAGAAGAAAAAATTTAATGGTGATTTTATAGGATTAGAGCCCATGACCATTCTGGTGGGGAACACAGCCCTAGGCAGATGAACCTGGTAATACAGCCAAGGGCTCACATCTTGACACAACACAACACAACACAAAGATGACACAACACAAAGATGGCTAATTAGAAATGGTGTGGGCTTTGAAAACCTCAACGCCAGCTTTCAGTGACATATGTCCTCAAGAAGACCACACCTAATCCTTCCCCTGAAAAAAAAAATCCCATAAACTCAGACCAAGTATTCAAGCTATGAGCATAAGGGGACCATTCTCCCCAATCATTAGTTTGTTGTAATCCTATTTACATATTATTAGCCTTGGCAACTTGTTCCTTCTGTTCTTACATCCAACATATGTAATAACTTAATTAATTGATGAAATAAAGTGAGATATTGGATTATTTCCAAGCTTTATCAAACTATGAAGGCTAGTTGAAAAATGAGTAGGCCAAGAAAAAAAAGTTCTTTCCTCCCTCAATGTGTTAGTTATGGAAGTCACATGACTCCCTCTGGTGGCAATTGTAGCATTCTTTTTTTTTTTTTTTTTTGGAGAACTATAGGTGTGAACATCTCTATTGACTCAAAGCTAATGATTTTTTTTCTTTTTTGTGGGAAATTGTCTCTGCTCTCCTAAGACTACTCACAATCTAATGTGATCACTGAAAGTTGTCGCAAACTATCAATGGAGTCAATACAGAGATAAATAAATTCCCTCATCAAAAAATCATTCTGGAAAATACCAAATTATCTATGCGTCCTTTTAACTGTTAAACATGAATTAAAGCAATTAATTAATGAAAATAATTTCCTCAAACCTGATCTTAAGCCCTATTTACAAAGCCTTTATAATCAAATATAAGATTGTCTAAGGCCTGTATCAGCATCCAGAAAGTTTCCTGGAAGTTTAATACAAATAAGTCACTTCAAGATTAATGCAAATTCTCCCTCTGCCACCTAGTGGAAGAGTAACCCAAGTCAGGTTACCTAACTTCTGTGAAATGTGAATATTTTGTCTTGAAAACATCTTGAAAATCACTGAGGATTAAACAAGGCAACTTAAAGCCTAATTCTGTTAGGAAAAAAACATTGTCTATTGTCATAGATATTGTTTCAATTAACAATTTAAATAAAGAGATTCATAAACTTGATTCTGCAGTGTTTGCCCCAGAAAAAGGCTTCCTCAACTCCCTCTGGGTCTAAAGCCTTACTGGACTGTTTCCAGTTGGATTCTAAGACAGCCTCTGTCAACAGAGGCCTCAGACCCACCATACAGAGCCAAGTCTCCAGCTCTACATACCTGAAAAGTGGGATTATCCTGATGGATTCGAATGCCAGACCAGGAACCGCTGGTCTGTCATCTAGACCAGTTTTATAG
The DNA here is from genome assembly GCF_004785775.1 of Grammomys surdaster. Lineage (NCBI taxonomy): Eukaryota > Metazoa > Chordata > Mammalia > Rodentia > Muridae > Grammomys > Grammomys surdaster. Next base: position 5,389,651 of record NW_021620899.1, on the reverse strand, counting down.
GTGCAAGTTTCAAGTTAAGGTTCACCCAGATGACCTCAAGATTTCAACTACTTTTGTGGACTTTAAATTATGTGTCACTTTGCTTGGAGTCTCTATCTCAAAGCTTGCCCACTAATCCTACAAAACAATCTACTTAGATACCCCTCATGGTAAGATAGACCAAATCAGTCTGTGACAATTCAAATTGGTACATACGTTTTCAAGAATGTATATGCCGATGTATTGTTATACCAATGCATGGTTGAAATGATTATGAATAAACAATGAAATGGTACATCATCAAAAGCCCAAAATAAGGCATCAACAACAGACTACAAAGCAAAAGAAATATATAAACTTTCAGGCAAAGAGTACAAATAATTGTCATAAAGAAGCTTAGTGGTTTACAAGAGGACACAGATCAAGAAATAAATGTAAATAGAGAAAGTAATATCAAACAAAAAAGTATAGCTAGGAGATAAAAGTTATTAAAATTTAGAGCTAAAAAGAACAATAGTTAAGATAATATACACTGTGGTGGGTTTAAACAACAAACTCAAAAACCAGAGAAAAAACAACTAGTAAACTCAAAGAGAACTTCTTTGAAATTTCCCTATCAAAGGGAAAGAAAGAGAGGTGAGAAAAACTTACTGAATATGCGAGACACCAACATGGGAAATAATGTGTACATTCTGAGTGTCTAAAACAGAGCAGAGAAGAGAACGAAGCATAAAGCTTATTTAAAGAAATATTGACAGGAAGCATGGAAAATTGTGAAAAAGAAATAAGCACGCAGAAGCGGGAGGTATAGCAAAACCCCCAAATCAGGAACTGTGAATAGATCTTCATTGGCACGTATTAAAATTAAAATCAAAAGTCAAAGAGAAAGGCTTTTGAACCAGCTTTTGAGAAATGGCACTTAATTACCTGGTAAGATTGCCTTCACAAAGGAAGGAGCCTTCCAGACCAATAAAGAAAAAAATTAAAGGAGGCCATTGCTACTGACCTGAGTTTTGTGAAGTGAGATGACGCTAAAACACGGTAAGAAAGTATATAAAAGCATAAAATTGCTTAGGTAAGAACGTAACCAAACATATACTCCCCTAATATTTTAGTGATAATAATAAATCATTTAACTCTAAGAGATAAAACAAAAATTATTAGAAGATAAAAATTATTTAAAAATATATGTATATTACTTATAAATTAGTCAACTTACAACATAACAAAAAGTGAGAGGAAAATGTTTAATTTAGGCTTATGAGACAAGCTATCAGCTTAAATGGACTTATAATGATAAGACATTTTATGCAAATTTAAAGTAAGTTTTAAAAAAAGTCTCAAGAAGATAAATAAAAGAGAAGGAAAATAAAGTATGTATTATAAAAACAATCACATTAAAATAGGGTAACATCAAAATGAGAATACTGGAACACAATAACTACAAGCCTGTCAGAAAACAGTTAAGAAAATGCAATGCTGCCGAGCCGTGGTGGCTCACGCCTTTAATCCCAGCACTTGGGAGGCAGAGGCAGGCGGATTTCTGAGTTCAAGGCTACTCTGGTCTACTGAGTGAGTTCCAGGACACCCCGGGCTACACAGAGAAACCCTGTCTCGAAAAAACAAAAAACAAAAAAAAAAAGAAAGAAAGAAAGAAAGAAAGAAAGAAAGAAAGAAAGAAAGAAAGAAAGAAAATGCAACACTAAGTCTTTGTCTATCAGTTATTACATAGAAATGAGTTAAATTTCCAAACCGTGGCTATCCAAAATGGTAGGTGTCTTTTAAAAGTCTAACTATATGCTACTTGCATGAGCAGGGCCTGCACAGGTTTGTACTAGGTCCCTTGTGTTATGGCTTCCAGTTTATTGTTTTATAGGACTCTTGAGTACACAAATGAGTAGATCTCTAGTTCTTATGCCTTTTCTTGGAAAGATTTTGACCCATTAAGTTGTGTGATAAAAATGAATTCACAGGAGTCAATCATTTTTAATATGCTAATAAACTACAAAAACATTTAAAAATTACAATAGCTTCAATAGAAAGTAAATAGGAATACGTTTAATCAGTGAAGTTGAAGACCCACATACTGAAACTTTGTAAAACACTGATGTATGAAATTCAAGGAGACACCCAAAAATGGAAGACTATAACATGTTCAAGGGTAAGATGAATTAGCATTGTTGAAATATCCATATTAACAAAAGCACATACTGATTTAATGCTGTTTATCAAAATTTCAATGACAAAATAATGACAAATTTAAAGATTTAAAAATCTTTAAATTGTTTTAAACCAAAGGCCCTGAAAAGTTAAAGCAATCCTGAATAAATAGAACAAAATGGAAGATGCATGCACTATCTAATTTCTAAAGCAATACAAAATCACTGCAATCAAAATATCATGGATTTACCCTTACTCCCTAAAAGTAGATAGTCCAAAGAAGCAAGTAGAAATGTAGAAATAAATCTACTCATTATTCTCAATTTACTTCTACAATGGTGGCAAGAACACACAGCAAAGGAAGGACAATGTCTTCAAAAATAACACCTGTACATCTGTATGTGAAAGAGATTAAACTCTGTCTGATACCCTATGTATAAACTGACTCCAAGCATATTAAAAATTAAACATAAAATCTGAACCTATAAAATTGCTAGAAGAAATTATAGGAATTTGATATGTCAGTGATTTTCATGTGATTCTGAAGGCATAGATAACAAAAGGAAAAAATAGGCAAAATGAGATTATATCAAACTAAAACCCTATTGCACGACAAAGGGAACCACCAACAGAATTAAGAGATGCCCCTGAAATGTTTGCAAGCGATACAACACAGAAGAGGTTAATATATGGAGACTCCAAAAACTCAATGGTAAGATCATGTATAATCAAGCTGAAAAATGGACAAAGCAGTTGAACAAACATTCCCGTAAACGCATAGAAATGACCAATCAGTATGTGGACCAGGAAGTTCAATGTCACTATTATTAGAAAATTACAAGCAAACCTACAAAAGTATGTCATTTCCAATCAGTTAAAATGTCCATTAGCAAAGTGAGAATGAAAGCAGTACAGAGGAAACCAAATCCTTGTGCATGGTCAGAAGAAATGTAAGCTAGTACAGTCATTGCAGAAATCAACGTGAAATATCCTCGAAAAATTAGCAATAGACGTTTCAGATTATCTAGCACTCACACTCTGCAATAGGCATCTAAGCAAACAAAATCAGTACATCACGTGTATGTTTTTCACACCAGGCTTGTTATAGCAGTTTTCACAAGAGCTAATGTGTGGAATTAACCTAAGGCTCCTCTGACGAATGCATCGAAAAGGAAAACCTGTGATGCACACACACAGAGACTCAGAAAAGAGTTTGATATGGAGACTTAATGATTACCATGGTAACTGTAATTAAGAATGCACATATATTTCCAAATTGCTAAGAGAATATACTAGAAAAAATCCTCATCATAAAACACTAATGTATAGGATTGGGTGTGTGTCAAATCAGAATAATTTAGTCACTTTTAAGATGGATATTAATCAAAAGTGCATTCTGAAAACATAAACTATGTTATTTCTCGGTAAAAATTGAGAAATACAGTTTCATAAAATACGAAATTTCAACAAAAAGAAATTAAGATGTTGCCTTATATTTATTTGCTCTTTGCAGATCTCCTGCCTCAGATGAGGGGGAGGAATATTCAGCCTGTCGTTTTAATACTTAGCTAGAGTTGTACAAAGTTACTCAAGTACTCCTGCCTTGATTTGTCTGTCCAGTAAACAGACACATTAAACGATTCAACCAGGAAGAGAAGTTCAGGCTCCTAACAGGTGTCTCACAGCATCAGCCTCAGGAACACATCTGATATCTAGTATGTTAGGCTGAGCTCCATCAGCCTGGTTTAGGTGAAAGCCATTTGTGATTTGACCACTATGTAACCTTCTCTTCTAACCTCAGGTTTCATTCATTTTGTCTGTATTCTGTGGCTCCAGTCAATAGTTCTTTTTCTGAACTATGAAAATAGTATAGAATCTCTGGGAAACAATGCCTTTATTCCCCCAAAAAAGAAAAGATTTTTAATAACTTCTTAGATGTACAGTAAGAGAAGTTCAGGGAAGATATTCATATGCCTCCCAATAGAAGCTTGTTTCATTCATTGAATAGAATGAATTGTCCACATAACATTAAAATTTGATTACGGATTAAATGGGGCACATCTGTGTAAACAATTTTGATGGGTCAGTTCAAACAAGTCATATGTCCTCAGTCCTCTGATGGTTTTTGTTTTGTTTGTTTGTTTGTTCGTTTTTGTTTTGTTTTTCCTATTGCTGGTGAGGAGCAAGAGTATGGGGCAAAATCTGTCAGGGTCCTTCAGATGAGAACTTATAAATCACATCAAAGAAACCATATATATATATGTATGTGTGTGTGTGTGTGTGTGTGTGTGTGTGTGTGTGTGTGTGTGTGTGTGTATATACATATATATACATATATACACATATACACATATATGTGTGTGTGTGTGTGTTTACTTTGTGCAAGGCCACTTCTAGTTCAGATTAGCTAAATACATTAATCACACTTTGGAGAGTTTATCACTCCTGGAGAAGTGCTGGAGGGGACAGAGAAGGCAGGCCCAAGATCAAGCATGTTATCTTCTGACAGATACTCATTGGGTCACTCACCTGAAAATTAGGAATCATGCTATTCAACCATCTCTAGAACTAATAGGAACAGAAACAATCTCCTTGCTGCCTAGGCTAAAGACATTGAGGAGCATCTCAGAGCCACAGTTGTCTGCTGATATGACCTCTTGAGAAGGCCAGCATCCCCTTTCAAGAGGAGTATGTTTTAATTGATTAGTGCTGCTATAATCAAGTTGTGAACCACCAAGTTGAATTTGTAGTCTTAGCTTCATAGAATTGATTTCTTCCCAAAGGAGGGCTTTATAATTTTCTTAAGTGATAGGTTTAACCTGATAACCTCAGTGGTTAAAATCTTGATAGCTAAAAATTAGAAGTTAATGGGTTTCTAACAAGCCAGTTCCCAGCATATGCATAATTTGTTTTCTTCTCCATGGATAGTGCCCTGTTAAGTGAACGAAATGGGGGAAATGCAAATCACTCCTTTAGATTTGGTGTCTCGGATAGTTTCAAGGACCAGAGCAGAGAAATTTCCATTTTTGCTGACAACTAGAAAGACTCCAAATGTTACCATTTTCTAATTGTGAGGGTCAAGGGTATTGGAATAAATTTTATTATATATTAATTATGTGAGCCTGAGCAAGTTACTCAATTTCCCTGTCTATAAATAACAGATAAATGATAATTGTAACTACTAAGATAGATATTTATAATATTTAGCACTTGTTTGATAGCTAAAAACATGCCATCTACTTTTATTATTATTAAATTATTTTTATTGTTGTTAGATATTGTCTGTCTTGACTTATCATCATTCTATAATAATTATGTGTATAGAGTGTGAGTGTGTGTCTGTGTCTGTCTGTCTGTCTCTCTGTCATCTCTGTCTCTGTGTATGATGCTAAATATCAAATCCACAGCCTTGCACATGCTTGTCAGTCACTCTAAAACTGAGTGATACCTCAGCCCTGAATGTGAATACTCAGTTTACAAGACCAGACTTGAACACCTAAACTTACACAAAGGAATACATTTTTATATACATTTTTATTAGTCATTTATTTATTTTACATCTGTCTTCAAACTTCCCGAACATCCTTTCCTCCTAGTCCCTCCCTCCCACCTCACCTCCCCCTCCTTCCCTTCTCCTCAGGAAAGGTGAGACCTCCTGTGGATATCAACCAACCTTGGCATATCAATTTGCAGTAAGACTAGAAAAAGGGATGAAAGTGTATTTTAAAAATGATTTTTCTAAGTTGTTTTCTGTAATCTCTGGATGTCAAAGATGACTCTAAATTATCTGACAGTCCCATAAAATGATGTGATAATTATCTTGATGTCTTCAATTATCAAATCCTTTAAAGAACTTATTCAAATGTGTTATTCATGGTTAATCTTAATTTATATTAAAAAAAAAGAGTTGTAATTGGTTAAAGGATGATTGTTTGGTGAGACACTTGTTTATATTTTTTGTGAGAAAACAGTACACAATATACTGGTGTCTGTGTAACTGATTGAATAAACTGAATGAAATACTGATCTCATTGCTAGGACAATCTTCAGGAAGGATGCATTTATAGGGAGCTCCAGGGTTTAACCCACATCCTTTACTCTCTTGTTATGGGGAAGGCACTAATGCTGCATGATCAGCCTCCAGAAACTCGAGATGCAGCTGTGCATCCTGGGCAGCTTGTCTGTTCCAAAACCTGCAACATCTGCAGAGAAAGTCGTTTCAACAACAAGAGATTCTACAGGCCTACTACATAAGCCGTAAGGTAGAAAAGTGAATGAGTGTGAACACACACCATCTCACAACACAAGCTAAAATATATATTCAGAGTTAATCATAAAATGTTTAAAAGGCATCAAATGCGGGCCCTGTGTGATTGAGACTTCAGGTTGAGTTAGGCTGGACCTTGGACTAGGCTAAATCAGAACTAAGCCATTCTGTACTGTGGGATACCCATCAGGAATGATATGAAACAATGCACACCTAACAACACGGCAAGTTCAAAGGGTCTACTGGATCAAGGGCAATGTTTACCCGTCACAGCACACATTTAAACTCAGACCCAGAGGGTTCTTTTATTCTTCTACAAATACAGAAATAAAAAAACAATAAACCACATTTAAGACAGTAGAATCACATGTATGAAACTTAGAACCACTATACTGAAAACATTTTTCACATGGCATAAAAATAAATATTCTTGGTTAATTTCTAACCTTCATTCAAAGAACTGGCTAGAAATGTCACCAACTTTTCTAAATTATACACCTAATTCCACATAATGTTTTTTAGATTATTATTTTCTAATTATGGTATATTGAACTGACTCCTGCAACACAAACACATAAACATATATTAACTATACAAATTAGTGGGATTCAGTGTGCTATATACATACTGCAATCACAAATCAAATTGGAGTAAGCACCTCCCCCGAATTTGCATTTATTCAAATTTGCATTTGGAGTCTTTGAGCTTTTCTCATCCAGATCTTCATAAAATATAAAGTAGTTTATAAATGAGAGCCTGACTTGTTCCTTCTCTACAACTATGTTGAGAAATATTTGCCACCCCCTTAGTGGACCCCTCCCACATATTTACTAATCACTACCAAACTCTCTTGTTACATTTTATTTTAGCTTCCGAATAAGAGAAAGTGTGATCCATGACTGTCAGTGTCTGGCTTATTACACTAATGGCCTATATTGCTAAAAATGACAAGATTCTTTAAGGTTGAATAATACACTATTGTGTATCTATACACACATTATCTTTATTAATTGCTGCGATGATTCTAGTTAGATTTTAAATATTATTTATTGGGACTAGTGACAGAATCAAGGCAGGAGAGCAGCTTTCTTTTTGCTACGCTGGCACCATTTCCCCTGGATCTTTATTTATGAGTTTGATAACTACATCAAATTAGGCAGATCTATTTTTATTTTTTGAGGTGACTCCAAACTGTTTCCCAGGCCTGGACTAATTTACACTGGTTTACCTCAACCTCCTCACTAGCATTTACTTTTTTGTTTTGTTGATAATAGTCATTCTAACTGGGGAGAGGTTAATGCATATTTCTTTGGTAGCTTTAAACAGCAGACTCTTCTCATCTGTTTGCTGGCCATTTGTAGTTCTCTGGAGACATGTCTATTCAGAACAATCCTCCATTTTACCTGGGTTGTTGTTGTTGTTGTTGTTGTTGTCGTTGTTGTTGTTGTTGTCGTTGTTGTTAAGGTCTTTTATTCTTCCCAACAATTTTTTTTAACTTACTGGTTTTCTTTTCACAAAAAAACCTTGTTACTTACTCCAAATGATTTAGGATTTAAGTGAACAATCTATTGTTGGTAAGAAATAGGTGTTACATTTAAAATAGCCTAGATCACAATCAGAATCCAAATGTGCTGCCTTTATTTAAAAGCAATAAGCTAATGCATGTTAACAAGTTAGCTTGCCTTAATCTGTTGGATAATGGTAGGTGACAAAGGACAGTTTACTCCTCAGAACAATAGCACTTGTCAGGAGAGTATTTGCATTTGAACTCAGAGCCCCAGTTTCCATAGAGTTGTTAAGAAGAGTAACTGTATGTGGGTGCCCGCCCCCAGTTTCAGTACACAATTCCAAGGCTATCAACTGGACTACCTTCCCCAGCGAAACAATGTATCTTCCAAATCTCCTCTCTTTCAAACCTCCTTGAAAAGATAACAAGTAACAAAGGACAGTCTGTGCGACACATGGGTGACATGCAGAATTGCATGAGTTAAGCAGAGGACTGTGGACCTAAAATAGAGCAGCAATTTCTGAGAGAGTTTGGAGGAATAGTGAGAATCACTCCTTGATGACTTCCCAGTGCTGAGAGAAAAAAGAACCTCTTCACCTTCAGGCAGAGAGAGAGAGAGAGAGAGGGAGAGAGGGAGAGAGAGAGAGAGAGAGAGAGAGAGATTGTAAGCTCCTCTTGTCACTTACAACCCAGTAAGAAAATTCCTCGTGTAAATCCTTCCTTTTCTCTATCCCAATCCCTCAGTTTCCTAGAACACACTGCAGTTAAGGTCTTTGCATCCCGAGTCCTGACTTGAAATCCAATTGTCTCCAAAACAATTTATATAGTAGCAATCAGATTCCCAGGCTATTCCTCTCAGTGCCTCCAAACTCAGTCTCCCCAAAGGCCCTCTTACCCCATAATGTATCTGATTTATAGAACATTCAGTTCCAACTGCACTGTGAATGAAATAACTTTGGCGGACTAGATGGAGGCCATACCGCCATTTATGAGGTCTCTGGAGTGAGGAAAATGTGTTTTTATTAATGAATGCATTTAACAAATGTCTTTCTGGACCATGCCTTTTATTAGATTACATTTTTTTAATTTAATAATCCTGTTTCTAGAATGTTATTGGAGGAAGTTTACTTTTGCAACTGTCTGTGAAACATGCCATTATTTTCTATGGCTGCCAAGGCAGTACTCCAAGCCAAAAGCCTGTGGAAAAAATAAGCCCAATTTCTAGTGGGGGATTAACATTAAGGGCGAGTGTGCCAACATGCTCTGTCAGCTTATCATGTATCATCTCCCAAGAGAAGTGTGATGTCCAAGAAACAGATAGTCAAAGTAAAAAAAAAATAAATAAATAATGACATTTCACAAAACTCCTGCAAAAAATAGCAGTGTGTGATGTGCCAGGAAGCCCAGGGAACAATCTCTTGTTGGAAGGGCTGTACCCTTGGGAAGCTTTGCTGGATATTCTTAGTCTACTTTCATATTCTGCTCTGTTCCAGAGCTCTTGCTATGCAATAAGATATTCATTTGTCATCAAAATGTTCTCTGGGATATTTTGCTTTCCAGTTTGCTTTTGCTTAATTCCACCCTATTACACACAGCTAAAAAAGAAATTGACTATGTATTTTCATATCTGCATTCCCATTTAGAACATATTGAGCATCTTTATATGTCTTCTGATGACTTATTCTTTTAGGATTTACACTTTCTTCTGATTGAAAATTATCCAGTTACTTATATTTTTCCCATATGGAGAGGCAGAAGCAGACGAACAGAGCTACATGTGATCTTTGAAGTTGTGGGAGGGGCCACTGCCATTTCTGTATTCTAACAGATTGCTAACATTTTTTTTTTTTTTTTGCTTATGAAAGTGACAACTTTTTGTACCGTTGCCACCTCTAGCTGTCCTTTATACTTGCTCTGTCCTTAGGATTTTATTACCTCGTGATCTTGGAAAAGAAAATTTTTTGGTTCTGATAGTGACGTCCCCATCGCGTAATCTTTTGAACCTGTTTCTAATATTCCCAGCATGTGCTTTTAAATTGCGAAATTGTGTCATTTCAAAGTGCCAAGTTACGGAAGTACCCTGGAAGATACTCTTGAATATTATGGAAAAGCTTGTATGAAATGGTTTCTCATACGACACAAATCGAAATAAAAAGTATCTCAGTATAGCTCCCTTTGAAGTTTCTAATTTTACCAATATTATTGTTTAAAAACAATTTTTACAACACATGGAATAGCATCTAGTACCTGCCGCTTTAGTTTAAATAAACTTTTAGTAAATCCTCATTCTTACAACTTAGGACTTCATTTACAAGTAGAAACAACAGTAAGATCTAATGAGCAGTTTGATGACTTCACTGGAAGACTATTTAAGAGAAGTATAATCAGTGCCATTTATTAGTATGGCGAAATTAGTGTGAAAACAACTTTAACAACAATTTCCAGAAAGTTCTGAGCTTTCTCAGAGACATTTTGTTGGTCCACCTGCTGTGTCTCCTTCACTGGTCCCCATTTCTGGCAGAGGTGGAGATATACGACACAAGTTCTGGTATGCTAATGCTGTGTGCTTACCTCAAAGGTCATTTTATTTCAAAGGAAATGAGGAGTCACAGGAAAGCTGTAAACAGATGAATGTCATACGTTTCATGTTTTGAATGAATCATCCTGGATGCTAGATTGGGAAAAGACTGAAAAGATAAAAGTGTAAGGTAGGCAGATATCAGAAGTCTGGTTAGGAATTTATCACAGGACACAGGTAAGAAGTGATTATGGGTGAAACAAAGATAGAAAGTGGAAGTGTTAGAAAGTGAATGGAGAATGGAATCTGGACATATTTTGATGTCACAGACACAGGAACTCTCGGTCTTGATCCAGACCCGAAACTGGATCCAAGTAAAGAACCATTGTGCCTCACTGGGTTATTGGAATATATCTGGAGACATTTTGGGTAGCCATAGAAATATTCTATAGGTATAGTGGATAGTGACAAAACCTGCTGCCTAGCGTCATACATTACACAGGGCAATCTCTATAAATTATATGTCATTCTGAGGTTGAAAATCTACACTCATGATGCCCCATGAGCATCCTCCTGTAAGTTTCCTCCTACAACGTATAAACCCACTAGGAGAATTGTGACACTAACCTGAAACTATTATCCAAAAGGCTAAAGGAAAGGAAAAAACTAGGAAAACATGTCTTGTTGGTAGACACAAGGCCTATGTTAAATGGACGCCTACTCAAAGAATAATGAATAAATCTCTTTATAGCTGGCTTTATCTACTAATGAATCCACAAGGAAGGTAGCTGAAGTCAAATATTTCAGCTAGATGTTAGATATCTAGCCACTAAAACATCCACCGGAGATCATTTTTCATGAAAATTACATCTGGTCCTCCTGTGAATGAGAACAATACAAGAGAAAATAGGAAAGTGGAAATTCTGTTGTTTGTCACAGTATGGCAAATGATAAAATTATTTGCAATATTGTGGAATTGATTTAGAATGTGTCAGTCAAGGACTTCTGTGGTCTCACTCTCAGGTGACTTATCAAGCACTTAAAACTAGGAGCTCTACCCAGGTAGGCATCCTTTTGCTTTGGAATAAATTGGTCTGAGAAAGTGATCATGAAACCTAATTTTGAAAGACAAAACTATAAGGGCCAAACTAGGATACAAGTAATTTTAGGGTATCTTTATTGACTATCACATTAAGTAGGCCAAAGACATGGGTCTTCAATCCTATCTGAATATGCAATGAAAATCATACATTCCAGGCTTGTTATTTATATATTTATTATTGAGCCAATTAGGTTTTGACAGTTTGACACAAACTAGAGTCACTTTTGAAGAATAAACTTCAATTGAGCGATTCTCTTTATCAGATTGATTTGCAGGCCAGTCTACTGGGGCATTTCCTTGATGAACAGCTGATGTGGAAGAGCCTAGTGTACTGTGGTGGGGCCACCCCTCCTCAGGCTGTCCCGTATAAATAATCAAACTGAGCAAACCACAGAGAGCAGGAGAGTAAGCATCATTCCTCTTTGGCCTCTACTTCAGTTCCTGTCTTAAGTCTGTGCCTTGAATTCCTTCCTGCCTTGGCTTCCCTTCATGATAGACTGTAGCTTGTAAGTAGAAATAAACTCTTTCCTCCCTACATTTGTTTTGATCACTTTTTTTCTCATCGCAACAGAGAAACAAATTAGAACAAGTATCAGAGTCCTCATACTTACAGTTTCAAGTGGAACCTAGCAAGTATAAAGCCACTGAAAAGCTAAAAAAAAAAAGTAATAATAAAAATAAAAAAATCATTTCACTTGGCATTAACTTTTATCCTGTGCATCATTTTAATGTGTTCACCATTTTCTTAGAAGTTATGACATAATATGGTTATCAATTAAGTTATAAATCTTTTTTAAGTTTATGGGCTTTCATGATGTTCATGTAACTGAAACTGGATAACAGCTAAAGCTATTTTTTAAAAAAATCCTTAAAAGTAGAGTTTAAAGGGGCACTGACCATTTTGTCAAGTTCACCTTCATTATAAGCATGATACAAAAATCAAGTGAGAAAGGATGGATGTTCTATTGTTCTTGTTTATAATTTTGATAATAAACTTAATTCTTTAACATCTTTGGTTTATTTCTCTGTGCATTCCAAATCCCAAGAATTAGCACAATCATATGCAAACTCTAACCTAGATGTTTTTAATTAGGACATAAATTAAGTTTCCTCTGATAATTTAGACTTGCATTTTAGTTTTTATTCTTCAATATAAAAATAAACAAGGGGACTGGAGAGATGCTAAGTAATTAAGAGCACCCACTGCTCTTGGAGAAGACCTGGATTTAATTATCAGCTCCTAAATAATAACTTATACTTTTCTGTAACCCCAGACCCAGGGCATCTGACCCTCCCTTCTGGCCTTTGTGGGCACCAGGTCTAGATATAGTACATATATATTCAGGCAAAACATGTATACACATAAAAAAAATAAATAGCTGCTTTAAAAAGCAAGATTTTCCTTCAAATACCCTTGTAACTGCCACTGTCACCATTTGTTGGACCCAAATATCCATAACCAGGGGACACACTCCTGCAGAAAAACTCACAGACAGGAGATTCGCTGCAAAAACATGAGGTTTAATGATAACCAGTGCACTGGGGATCCCTCACACACAAGCAAGAGAACCCCAAGCCAAAGCTGGGAGCAGTTTTTACAGAGTTCACGAGGGCAACCACAAAGGCTGACCTTCCCAGATCCAGTCTCTAGGTGACTCAGATTCGATATCACAGTGAGTATCTTCCATTTGTCCAGGTTTACCAGGTTAAGGGCCCAGCTTCCTGACCACCTCTGGTCCTGGGCCCCTCTCCTGGAATGTGTCTACATGCTCTGGGCCTGCCTCACCCACAGGTGGGATCCCTCCCCTGTGATCTGAAAAATGTTAATCAGCCTCTCCCTTATTCCTCTGAATGTTAATCCAGCAAGTGTCCTCTGACTAGGAAATGTGCTACTCCCAGAATGCACCCCGGGACAGTGAATTCTAAGTACAAACCGAGACCGGAATTTCCCACACATTCACACTACAAACCCAGTCCTTTCTTAAGGTTACAGTTATCTTCCGTAGATTTTTAATGGTCTTACATGAAAAGTTCACCTAAACTAGAACAACTTTGCTTATTTGTTTGTTGGCTAAATACCAGCCAGATCAATCATTTTTAATGGTTCATTGAGTAAAGGACATTTAGCTGACTTCAAAAAACCTCAATAAATTAAAAACACCAACTAAAAACAAGTCCAGTTAGCTTAGGTCTGAACCAAAGGCAGTTTGTGAAAATTGCTACCTAAATGGATGAATGGGCTTTCAGTACAATTGAGAGTCCTCAATTCAAAGAAATTTCAAAGTGGCAAAATGGTATGAGACTAACTTTCCAACTAAGTGTGTTCAAGCTTTAGCTAGCTCAAACTTGGTATATATTTGAACTTCCTGTTAGCATTTCTTCTAGGCTCTTCCCCACAGCTACCTAGCAACAGCAATAAAAGGGTCTGTTTGCCCCCTCCTCACTCTTTTATTCGCTTACTCTTACTCTCTTACCATCTTCCCTCTCTGTCCCTTCTCTCTCCATTCCCTCCCTGCTCTCTGCTCTCTCTCCACGTGTTCATGGGTTCATGGGTGGCCTAGTCTCTCTCTCTCTCTCTCTCTCTCTCTCTCTCTCTCTCTCTCTCTCT
>NW_021620899.1:5323047-5375500 GCF_004785775.1 Grammomys surdaster | reverse complement strand
TCTCTCTCTCTCTCTCTCTCTCTCTCTCTCTCTCTCTCTCTCTCTCTCTCTCTCTCTTTCTCTCTCTCGTTTTCTCTGTCTCTACTACTCCCTCCTCAATTCCCCTCCCCATGCTCTAAATAAACTCTATTCTATACTGTATTTGTAGTATGGCTGATACCTCAAGGAGAAGGCATGCTTCAGCATGGGCCAGAGAGGCATGCCCTCCCCCTAAGACGTACCATGCCTCTGTCAAACATACCGCTGGCTTCCTTTTCTTTTTCACCTCTCTTCTGTAACTTAAACTCCAGCTGCTTCTCCAAAGGAGAGTTATCCTCTCTGGAACTTTATAGATTGATTGATTTGTATCCATAACCAATTTATTGTGGGTCTCAGACTGTCCCATCAATCCAGGCCCAGCTACTGAAATCTATTTTTTATAGGTTAATGAAATCAGGCTTAGAAAGAATAATTATACCTGAATGACAAAGCCTAATTACTGGCAGTGCTGAGATTTGAACCACAAAAGCTTGATTTCAAAGCCCATCAAAGCTGCCCTTCTGCTGTATTGACACGATAGGTAAAGGGGTATCCAGCAGAAACAGGATGAGGACAATATTCTAGCACATGAAGAGTGAGACTGAATAATGCCGACAATTGTATGTTTAAACTGAACCATACCAGAGCAGTTCTGTAGCCATCCTCTTATTCATAAAGCTGGACTCACTCAGCCATGTAAACATGAGCAAATATAAACTCTTTGAAATTCTTTTACTTTATAAAAAAAAAGTATATATCTACTTCACATTCAGGCTTGTATGTCTTATGTTTAGAAATTTAAATAGAATTTACAATAATATTGTAAGCAATGTAGGAAAATTGACCAAAGGTGAAAAAATAATCAACTACAATTAATTGTATACAAATAAGGATTTTTCTACTCATTAAGACATATTGGACAATATATGATAGTATTTTATCAAGTTTTCATATTTATGTATGTTTGTTCAGAATTACTGGTAGTAGTTGCTAATAAGTACTGCATTAATTATTAAAATCTTAAAAATGCCTTTAAATCTCAAGTGATTAAATCTGATTTAAGAAAAATAATATGGTGGCATCCATCTGTAATCTCAGCACATGGGAAGCTAGGGATAGAAGAGCAAGAATCTGAGACCAGCCTGATTAACACAGCAAGATGCTTTCTCAGTAATGTGGCTTACTGTTTTAAAGTAAACAAAATTTAAAACACACAAACCATCAACCCTGCTCTACTGGCCTGAACTGATTGGTACTGACCCCACCTCTTAGTAAGACTTTCGATGTGGAAGACCTGGTATCCTCGTCACTCTGTGTGCCCATTACCAACATGAGCAACACAGATAATAATGCATGGCTGCTCTCTTTGAATGATAACACCAGTGTCTGTAAATGACTTTCCATTGTCAATATTTACTGAGACCATCAGAAAAGTAAATGAACAAACCTGGCCCACTGTCTGCTTCCTTTTAGCCATTCCTGCTACATCTGCGCTCGTTTGTTTCATCTCCTGGTCATCCCTCCTTGAATAATGTAAGTCACTGCTTGTCCTTTTCCCTGTGGACATGCACAGCCACATAAAGAAGCACAGCTGTCACTTCTTACACTAAAGCACTTCTATAGTAAAACAATTGAGAAAAATTCCATCAAAAGTCCATAATGGGGAGCTATCGTTTTTAAAAATCAAATAAAACTATTATTTTATTAAAAAGCTATTCCAAATATTTTTCCCTATTATTTTATTTAAAATGTCACCAGGAAGTTATATATAGTCTTTTGTACTCTAGATATTTTAGATATGTTTTTGTTTATAATTTGCTTAATTTTTATATTTCTGTCACATTTTCCTTACCAGGATTTTTGTAACTGTACATGGCTTCATCTAGTCTCCCTCCTTCTCCTACTCCCTCCCTCTCTCTGTCTCTGTGTCTCTGTCTGTGTCTGTCTTTGTCTCTGTCTCAAATCTCTTTATTCATCTGGTCCCAGAACTAATGGCCTCTTATAATTCATTCCTGTAAATAGCAGCAGAAGATTAGAAAAAAGAAAGTTAGTTACTTGGGCTGGTACTCTGCGACTCTGTAGAAAAACTTTGAGCTCTTTAACTCAGGGGCCAATGTAGAGTGGCCATCCAGCAAGAGGCTCAGAGGTCATGAGCTTGAGAGAAAGAAACGGTAAAGAGGGGAGAAAAATCACACACCCACATATATATTCAATGGATGAAATTGAAGCAGGCTTCAAACTCCCTTTATTTTTGCTTTCAGCTTTTTATCACTTTTCAGACAAATGTTCTAAATAGAAGAAAAACTTATCTCATAGATAAAATGTCACACAAGAGGAAATTACAACAGGATTGTTGATAATATGTTCAAAACAATGTTTTGACTGTATTACATTCTATAACTCATCATAAGTTCAAAGCAATGGTTTTATAATTTCATGGCCTTGCTTTGCCTTGTTGTACAACTGTGGCCTCATCCTTGGATCTGACCTAGAATGAATATTTTCCCTCGGTCACAAATCTGTCCGAAGCCTATTTCTCTTCTAAGTGCAATTTACACCCTTGTAGTGTGTGTGAAAGCTCACTGTACTTCTCATGCAACCTTTGCTTACTATTCTATAAGGAGAGGGCACATTCTCTTCTTGATTCTTTATTATTAATTATTAATCTTTATTATTAATCTTTCTGGCAAACAACCAAAGCCTTAGACTTTCAATTATTCTAACTTCCTAAAATTACTTGAACCAAATCAGGCATTGTATAAAATCATTAATTCATCTAAACAGCATTATTACATGAAAGTACATCTTCATATTGATTCTGCAGGAAATCTGCCCAACGGAGTGGGTTAAAACCCAGGAAACACTGGGCTCTGTCAGAGATATGAGGGATACAGCAGAAGCAGGCATATCAGCAGCAGGACGTAATACTGGGACAAAGTACCTGGGGTCCATGCCTCTTTCGAACATACCTATCACAGTCATGCAGAATGGTGGGCCACATCCAGGAGGCTTACTTGCTTGTCACAGCCTTTCCTGCATGGCTTCTGCCAACTGTGTCATAGATATAATATTTTAGTGTCCTTGAGGGACACTTTGCATGACTCCTATGGCATACCTAATAGGTATGGATCCTTGGAGTGGTGACACATTTCTAATACTTGATTAGCATTGTTTTCTCCTGATGGGTATACCCTTCCATAAAATTAAGATGAAACCATGATGGAACACTAAATGTGAACAAATGCAACTTTCAATGGGCTGTGTTATTGTCTTCTTAGCAGGACAGTCTCGCTGTGTCCAATTCTCCACAATGAGTGGTTTCTCAGGATGTCTTGAGTAACTCACATAGCAAACAAGAGTACAAAGAAACTGCAAGACGTTCATCTCTGATGGGCTCTGTCTCAGATGATGTCACCATAGCAGCTTGTTTCCCTCACTAATGCAAGACAGGAAGCTGACTATTAGATAAGGTTTTAGTTCAAAGAGACCGTGCCACATCGTGGCCAAAATATAAAACCAAGAATATTAGCCCCAGCATCCAAAACCATAGGTGTAATACCCCAAGAACTGATTGTTTGATCCTGGGATTAAATTAGGAACATAGCCTGGTTTTTCTTTTCTCTAGGAAAAAAAAGTCTCTATAAATATATGAAAAACACTATATACATTTCTGTTTTTCATGAAATATTCATGGATAATGACAGGTTTGCCAAAATTATGTAATCAGCCATGTCTAAATTGGTGCTGTTATAATTAATGTTCATCTGAAGATCCTCAGAGAGAAAGAGAAGATACAGCTCCAGTTTTATAATGATCTGCGGTTATTCTCTTGACTGCTTTTCCAAACACCTGGGCTAGCGCCTATGTAAATCAGATAATGCTAATGTGTGCATATTAATGAAGGTCAAGCTTTACTGTTCCCACAGGTAATCTAAAGAAAAAACTCATTTCCTGCTTTGGACGATATTATTATCAACGGAGTCTTATTCTTATGTGTCTAAACAATACTAAGGAATAAAAACCTCCCCTATCAATGCTTCTAAAATTCAATCTGTTTTATTTTAAGGTCCTTTTTATTGTTCTTTCTAATAGTTCTTCTTACATACTGTAAATAATCTGTGTCAGTAGAAGGTGCCTTATTTTGGGACTTGGAGAACCTAGGGAATCACTTTTCATTTCAACTACAGCTTCCACGTGAGTAAAGAAGAGATGGCCCCTTTAAGTACCATCGATGCTATCACAGAAGCAAAAGAAAGATGAGAAGAAAGAAACAAAGAAAGGCAGAAAGGAAGAGAGAATATACTTGTCAGCAAGGACTCGGGCGCCTGTAACCTCTATACACTGTGGGTTGGAGTGTAAACTTGTGCACCCAGCGGGGAAAACAGTGTGGCAGTTACTCAGAAAATTAATGGAGTTACTGTACTATTCAACAATTCCAAGCTATGCCTAGATTGTTTTTCTCAAAATGATACATTCACACACTCCAATCACAGCAACCTTACTTACAATGATCAACAGATAGAAGCAATGCAACTGTGCATGGATAAATTAATCGGTAAATGAACATGGCATACGCGTACAATGGTATATTATTCAACATCTAAAAGGAAGAAAATTCAGACATAAAATAAATGAATGAGCCTTCAGAACATCAATTATTCCACACAAAACAAGCAAATCGCAAAACCACAAGTCTATGATTCCACTTCTCTGAAGCATCAAATGTACTCAAGCTGAGTTAAATGAAAAATAAAATTTGGGATGGTAAGAATTAGAGAAAATGGAAATAAAAAATTGTCTCTATTCTATTGGTATAGAATCTTAGACTGAAGAGGCAGAAAAGGTCTTGAGATAAGGCAACCGCACCTTATAGAGTTAACTGCCAGTTTATGGACTACTATGAGAACAATGTTAAGGCTAGTATGCCACAACCATGAACATAAGACCCATTGCCACACACAATATCACTGCTTCAAAAAAAGGCTTCCGTATCTCTTTGGTAATGCCACAGCTATCATCTAACTATAATTTTTAAAGACATAATAAAAGAATATAACTATGGCATATTTCTGTCTCTTTCTCATATTCAACCAAGACAGTTAGGTTTTTAGAAAGTTTACAAATGTGATCCCACTTAAATTGACCTTAGATCCTGCACTGGAGATGGGGGTGAATGGAAAGAAAGAATTTATAGTGAACTTAGAGTGAATCTTCTGTGAGGAGAGACCATCTGAAGAATGGGAGACAAAGGCTTCCTTGCTCACTGGTATTTGTTTTTCATCTTTGAGTTTTTAGAGTTCACAACGATGATGTGAACAGTGGGTTGGAGATGTGAGAAACACCTCTTAGGTCATCCTATAACTCTTTCTTCCCATTGCTTCCCCAGAGGTCTTTAAAAAAAATGAATGCAAAAACAAAGGAGGCAAAAGAAGCATCATTTCATCTCAAGACCTCAACAGCAGCCGTGATTATCTGGAAAGTTCATTTGGAAGTAATGATTTTGTTGTTTTTTTTTTCACCTTCTCTTTTGGTTTACATTCCAGACTAGTGGCTAACCATGATGTATTCTTGAATAATTTCCATTTTAAAATAACATTTAAAACTCAATCACCAGATATGTATAAACCTAAGGAAAGACTCCTAAGCACTTCCCTGTATGCCATTAAAGAACTAAGCAGTTTCCTTAGTTCTTTTCAATCATGCCAAATAACCAGCTGCCCACTCAACTACACTGAGAGCTAGCTTTGTTCTTTAATTTTGTTCATGTAGTTTCCAATTCTGGACTTCATAACCAAGGCTGATGGATCAGGTTTGTAATATTCCAGCTATTCAAGTGTCTGAGTCAGGAGGATGCCATCTTCAAGGTCTGAATCTAGAGTATGTCCAAGGGAAGGTCGTGAGAGCTGGAGCTCAGTGACATACAGCTTGCCTAGCATGAACAGTGCACAAGACCTCTTGTTCAATTCCCTAAGAACAAAATAAGTACTACCTGGTAAACCCATACTGCACACAAAATACTGTCCACAGCACACCATGGACCAACCCATACAGCACAGAGAACACAGAATAACTTGGGTTTTGAGCATTTCTTCAGCAGTCTTCCATGCAGCTTTTCCTCACCTATCATGAAAACACTATTGAGTTACAGAAAGAAGCAAGCAATGTATAACACCAATAATGTAGATAGTAGCCAGCCTACCAGAAAAATGGTACAAAAGTGAATGCTTATTCTAAAGCAGAGACAGACGTGGCAGAGGTCATCATGTAACATTTTTCACCTTCAATTTGTAAAAAAAGAAGACATGTTCTAAAAGGAGAATCAAGTGGGACCGTGTGGCAGAGGGCTTATAGGATGATGTACAGAATTTTATATAAGAACCAGGACTCATGGGGGAAAGTTGATTTTTTGTGTGTGTTAAATTCTTCACTAAGGGGTGTCTCCTTCAAGTTGCCACACAGTTCACAGATCTCTAAGATTACTATGCAGGGTTGTCGTTGAAGAGACTTCCATTCTCTATTGTAAAATGATTGCATCTTTAACCTTTTAAAAATCATCATAAATTTGACATCAATTTTATTTTCAAAGTTGCCTAACTATATCATTTAAGCATTTTCCTTCTCTTACATGATACTATTTTGTGTACACATTATGTTAAAGACCTCAAACACTCCCCAGAATGTGTACAGATATTTTCTTAACATAAACACTGAATACTCTTTTCTAGCTACTTGCTTTCATTGTTTTTTCTCACCCCATTTCCTTTTAAAATACTATCTGAAGTCATCAACAATTACCTAATCAATGCAATTTGAGTGAAAAGTACAGTAACTCAAAAGTGGGGCATCAATAAAAAACAAAACCTGATGTTTGCCCCAAAGAAAATGCTACATTACAAAAATACTTACTTGGATGTATCTGAAACATCTTAATGGTTATTGGAATAGCAGTAAACTGGCATTAAAATAACCTGAATTATTTCAATTGGAAAAAAAAGAATACTGGCAGAAAACAATTAGAGTTTCAAAATATAATGGATTGATATAACATATAGTCCTAAGAGCAAATCTCCACCAAAACTTATCCCTGGCAGAGATGAGGAAATTGGGGTGTGAGTCACCAACAAACACAAAAGGATAGAAAATCTTTCTAACTTTTGAGGCTTTTTCGTTTGATTTGAGTCTTGGGCTTTCAGTGTTATTGTACTTTTCCATCTTTCCCATGTCTCTGCATTTAAACAGAATGCAAGGAAAAGGGGTAAGACAGAGATCTCAAGCTTAGAATGAAATACAAATGAATAAGAGAAATACAATTTGCTTATTAATATGAATTATCGTTTCAAACAAGACATTCTGTAGATGGTCAATTAGCATGTAGGTTCGAAATAAATCTAAAACTGTAGAAGATTCCATGGCTTGTCTTCTTCATCCTAATCTTAGAGAAAAGGTCCACTTTCACAGTACTTGTTCCTTTAGTTAAGGATGATAGTCCATGCTCACATGTACATCTACCTATGTTTTGTACAAGCTAGCCCATGAGATTGCTAGAAAGGTTAACTGTGAAGACTGTGAAGAGCCAAAATTAGCCATGTGGAATAAAAATATAAAATGGTATACCTCAAATTTCTAGTGGTGGCTTGCTGCTACAGAATGGAATGGGACCTCTAAAGAAGAGATTTGTCATCTTTACATCATGTGTTTTCTAATTAAAATTCAGTCCTCACTGCTACTGCTTTTTCCAGGTGTCATAGCCCAAGTAGTTAATGATCTCACGTAGGAAGCTGAGATAGGAAGATCATGAGTTCAAGGCCAGATGGGGGGATATATCAAGACTCTATAATACAAATTCATTGATAAATTAAAATGAACCAGTAAGGATTGATTTAAACAAAGTTGCTGTAGCTTCTATAACTGAAAAAAAGTTTTTGAAACGTATAATGAGCGTATCAAATCAATGCTTGTCAAGTTAATTGAGCAATTCATGACTTAGAGAAAAGCCATGCTGTACTAATTCATTATTATAATTCATTCTTATCATCAATTTTCCATACTCCTGTCTTCACCTATTGCATGTAACTGGGCACACCTTCATACCCACAGAAGAGTCTCAGATTTGTGATCTGTTGGGTAGAAGAAAAAGAATGAATCCCAGTGGATACAATAGAGTTTAATAAATCTGTACATTTAAGTAAGAGAATGAGGGAACAGATGGGGTGGACCAACAAAACAGAAATGCGATGCCAGTTCCCAAACTGGACTCTGGTTTAAATTAAACAAGTCCTGATTTGATTTCATCTCATATCTTACACTTCAGTTGTTACATTCCCCAAGATTCCACATGTGCACCCAAGTCTTGCAGTCTTCATTTGTCTTTAGAATTCCAAATCGAAAGACTAACATGTTATCCATCACAGATTGGTGTTAGTTTTTTGGTGTCCAGATAACATCCAACTTAAATTAGCATTGCTTCTGATTCTGAGACAGAGCTGTGAGTCTAAGGCCTACCTTGAAGATCCTTTGAATATCAAAAAGCCATAAGGAGAGGTTGCAGATACCAAAGTTCTGTGCTCTGTGTAAGAATTACTCGGTGAGGAAAATACACTCATTTTCCTCTTCTTTTTTCCTTCTCCTTTACTTTAAATTCTGAAATATTTGCCTGTGCAGTTTGCTTTCTTGTTTCTACCACCCACAGCCAACTGCTTTCTCAGGTTACTAAATGAAGCATGCTAGAAATTAAAAAAAAAAAAATCAGAAGTGTCCCATCATTCTAAAGGATGTGATGAAATCTCGAACCATCCAACTTCATCTTGCCCAAGATGAAGCATTGCTGCCCAGGTTCTCAGTGTAATGGATGCCATACTATGTAAGCATAGTCTACTCAGGGTTCAGTAATAGCTGCACTTTCAGCTTCTGTAGAAATACTGTCACATGTCCACCATGGATAAGGGGGCACTATTGTACTAGAGGTCAGTTATATATAATGACCAAAGCAAACATAGGTTAAGTGTTCTCTTTTTAAATATAGTTTCTTTCCCTTAAGATGTCCATAGATACAATATATACAAAGAACTCAAGAAGCTAGACTCCAGAAAACCAAACAACCCTATTAAAAAATGAGGTACAGAACTAAACAAAGAATTCTCAGCTAAGGAATATTGACTGGCTGCCGGGAAGCACCTAAAGAAATATTCAACATCTTTAGTCATCAGAGAAGTGCAAATCAAATCAATCCTACAATTCCATCTCACACCAGTCAGAAGGGCTAATATCAAAAACTCAGGTGACAGCAGATGCTGGTTATGATGTAGAGAAAGAGGAACACTCCTCCATTGTTGATGGGATTGCAATCTGGTACAACCACTCTGGAAATCAGTCTGGCGATTCCTCAGAAAATTGGACATAGTACTACCTGAAGACCTAGCTATACCACTCCTGAGCATAAACCCAGAAGATGCTCCAACATATAAGAAAGATATATGCTCCACTATGTTCATAGCAGTCTTATTTATAATAGCCAGAAGCTGGAAAGAACCCAGATGTCCTTCAACAGAGGAATGGATACAGAAAATTTGGTACATTTACACAATGGAGTACAACTCAGCTATTAAAAACAATAACTTCATGAAATTCTTAGGCAAATGGATGGAACTAGAAAATATCATCCTGAGTAGTTACCTAATCACAAAAGAACACACATGGTATGCACTCACTGATAAGTGGATATTAGCCCCAAAGCTTGGAATACTCAAGATCCCACTCACAGATCACATGAAGCTCAAGAAGTAGGAAGACCAAAGTGTGGATGCTTTAGTTCTTTTTAGAAGGGGGAACAAAATACTCATGGGAGGAAATACGGAGACAAAGTATGGAGCAGAGACTGAAGGAAAGGTCATCCAGAGACTGCCCCACCTGACGATCCATCCCTTGTTCAGTCACCAAATGCAGACAGTGTTGTGGATGCCAGGAAGTACATGCAGACAGGAGCCTGATATAGCTGTCTCCTGAGAGGCTCTGCCATAGCCTGACAAATAAAGAGGCAGGTGCTAGCTGCCAACCATTGGACTGAGCATGGGTTCCTCAATGACGGAGTTACAGAAAGGGCTGATAGAGCAGAAGGGATTTTCAACTCCATAGGAAGAACAACAATATCAACCAACCAGATTCCCCAGAGTTCCCAAGGACTAAACCACCAACCAAGGAGTACACATGGAGCTACTCATGGCTCCAGCCGCTTATGTAGCTGAGGATGGCCTTGTGGGCCATCGATGGGAGGAGAGACCCTTGGTCCTGTGAAGGCTAGATGCCCCAATGTAGGGGAATGTCAGGACAGGGAGGTAGGAGTGGGAGGCTGGGGGTTGGGGAGCATCCTCATAGAAGCAAGGGGAGGGGAAATGGGATAGGGGGTTTCTGGAAGGAAAAACCAGGAAAGGGGATAACATTTGAAATGTAAATAAATACAATATTGAATAATGAAAAAAAAAAAAAAAGATGTTCCACCACTTCTAGTAACCTACACAAACAGCTTACCAACGCATGTAAATCAGAAATGAGAGTAGAGTTAGGGTAAAACAAAGATTTCCCTTTGGGGTCTCTAACATTCTCCTTGCTTTAAAATCTTTGTGCTGATGACAAAGTAAACAGACTAGTTCTCATTGCACACTGATAATTTCAGCTAGTTTTGATTTTCATTATTATTGTTATGTAGTACTTTTCCAAGAAAAAGAGGTTGAAGTCAAATATATGTAGACAGGGTAAAACGAAGAGACAGGGAAGAGGACAGAGAGAAAAAGGACAGAGCTAGAGAGAGCAAGAGAGTAAGAAAGGGTGAAAGGTGGGGGAGAGGTGGATAAGGAGCTGGCTAGAAAATTGGGGTTTCTGAAATAGGCCTGTGAGTTCCTAGATTAGCTTCTGTGTGTCTTAAAGACAAAGCAAGTTGGCGGCAGCAGAATTACTATTGTCCTGGAACACCAAGGCTCTGAAATTCTAGCATGAAAGCATGTGATAAAGAACCACCCCCTAAGATGACAAAGGGCACCATCTAAATAAAAGCATGACATTTATTTCAGCTTCATTTTGGTTTCTCAGAGTTGCGTCGCAACTGAAGAATGGCAGTCACTCTTGCTTTCCAGGATTGCTGCAAGAAGTGAGATAACATGAGCTGTGGATGTTCTCTTTTTGGTGCTATAGATCATAGGGATACACAGGAAGTAGCCCTCATGGAAAGCTGTGATATGTAGTCACCCCTCCAAAACAAACAACGGAAGTCTTGTCATAGGCAGTAGCTCAAACAAACCCAAGTTCAAATGTCTCAGAAATGAGAAAGGGCTATTCAGTTTCTTTGAGAGTGCCTTGATTTCCCTTGCAGAATTTTTTTTATATGCCCATTTGTATAGTTTAATTAGTGCTATGGTTCAGAAGTGTTACCCTCGATCTAGTAAATCGTAATGAAAGGGGTTAGACTTTTCATCTTACAGTGAAGAAAGATTTAAAAAGAATTGACATTCACAGATATGTCCAATAGAAGTTATCTCAGGCCAGGCAGTGGTGGTTCACGCCTTTAATCCCAGCACTTGGGAGGCAGAGGCAGGCAGATTTCTGAGTTCGAGAGTTCAAGGCTAGCCTGGTTTACAGAGTGAGTTCCAGGACAGCCAGGGCTACACAGAGAACAGAGAAACTCTGTCTCAAAAAAACAAAACAAAAAATAGTGCTTGCTGACAGGAGCCTGAAATAGTTGTCTCCTGAGAGTCTCTGCCAGAGCCTGACAAATACAGAGGTAGATACTAGCAGCCAACCATTGGATTGAGCACAGGGTCCCCAATGGAGGAGTTAGAGAAAGGACTGAAGGAACAGAACCCAACAGGAAGAACAATAATATCAACCAACCAGATCCCCCAGAGCTCCTGGGAGTAAACCACCAACCAAGGAGTATACATGAAGCTCCAGATGCATATGTAGCAGAGGATGGCCTTGTTGAGCATCAATGAGAGGAGAGGCCTTGGTCCTGTGAAGGCGCAATGCCCCAGTGTAGAGGAATGCCAAGGCAGGGAGGTGGGAATGGGTAGGTGGGGGAATACCATCATAGAAGCAGGGGGGAATATGATAGAGGGTTTCTGGAGGGAAAACCTGGAAAGGGGATAACATTTGAAATGTAAGTAAAGAAAATATCCAATAAAAGAAAAGAAAAACAAAAAAGAAAAAGAAAAAAGAAATTACACAAAATTTCTACATCTCATTCTTCTCATTTGTAAAATGGGGATGATAGTGGCAGGCTCTGTAAGATTGGATAAATGAATGAATGCATATAAATACTTAGGACACTGTCTAGAACTCAGGAGGCTCTAAATAAATTTGACCGTTAGTACTGGAAATCTTTGATTATCTTTTGTGTCATTTTTACAAGGTTGTGAATGGAACTCAATAAAAGTATTCTAATAATATAGTTTTATAAACACAATGAACAAAAATTCATGAGTCAACAAAATTAAAATATCAACATGAAAACTAGACAGAAGAGGGGACAAAGCACATTCCCTTTCTCATTAACCAAATAGGTTATGCTGTGAGTATTATATTTTTAGGGGATTTGTAACCCCATAGAAACAACAATATCAACTCACCTGACCACATCGAGCTCCCAGGGAATAAATCACCAACCAAAGAGTACACATGGAGGGATCCATGGATCCAGATACATATGTAGCAGAGGATGGCCTTATCTGGCATCAATGGGAGGAGAGGCCCTTGGTCCTGTGAAGGTTTGATGCCCCAGCATAGGAGAATGCTAGAGTGGTGAGGCAGGAGGGGGTGAGTGGGTGGAGGAGCACCCTCATAGAGGCAAAAGGGAGGAGGGAGAAAGAGGATGGAATGGGGGGTTTGTGGAGGGGAAATCAGGAAGGGGGTTATCATTTGAAATGTAAATGAATAAAATGATTAATAAAGAAGAAAAAAAGAAAATCAGTTTTGACTTTGGCATTTAAAGAAAAAGAAATTGTGAAGAATGCAGAAGAAAAATATTGTGAATACAGATATAAACCTGGTGACCACAAAGACATCATAACATTCTGGCATCTCAGAAGCTGTCCTAAAGGTTTTGTTTTCCCAGATTTTATTGATGACTAAAATCCTCCTTTGTCTTTCATCTTGAGAGTCAAATAATAGGCGAAGTGTCCCATGTCAGCAAGGGGTGCATCTGAAATATGCCGAGAGTTATTGTAGGGTAGAATGGCTTTTGTGAAAACGTTCAGGTGTCTCAGTGCAAAAGTTAGCCGAAGTGGGTCATTTACGTCCGTGGTTACTGCTTCCTGTTCTTCATCATTTCTTGTTTGTGACAAGCTAATGTTTCCATTTCCTCATTTCATAGGCTGAAACATTCTCTAGAGTTGGTGCTTCAGCTAAGGTATCCACAATACCTTCATCCTTTAATGTAACTACAGCTTCATTATCAGCACATTTTAGTATTTTGGACATGCTGACATTGTGTCCATAGCCATGTTGTCATTGTAGCAGTGCCTGAGGAAGCCTTTGGAGTGCAGGGTGAGTGGCACCCAAAAGATGTGAGACAATTTCGTCAGAGAGCTTTGGTCTCATTGATGAAGTCCTTGAGCTCTGCCAGTGCTTTTTTTTTCCCTTTCCTCCCCTCTCCTCTCCTCTCCTCTCCTCTCCTCTTCTCTTCTTTTCAGAATGGAGCCCTGGACCAGGCAGGTATGACAGGAACCTGGTGGCAGAATTGCCATAAGCCCTAGAGACTGTTACAGGAAAGAAGTCTGGCTGCTAAGGGCTTCTGTAGTCAGAATGCAAAAGCCATAGTAAGGACACAGTGTAGATAACCTGTCCTATGGATATTAATTCTAAATATGAATCCACACTTGTTTCCACAACTGTAGCAAAGCAACTTAAAATGTAAAAGATCTGCTGTTTGTGCAGCCCTAGACTGAGTGACATGATTAAAAACTGTTCTGTAAGAGAAACACAATTTGGCACTAGAAAAAACAAATTCATTTTATGTGATAGCTTAATATTGTACATAAAATGCAATAGATCCAGCACCTGCTCCTAAGCCAGGGATCAAGAGGAATTGATATTGGACAGTTACATGTAATGACGCTTGGCAGACAGAGAACCGGAGTCAATGCAGATGTGTCATAGCTAGTAACTTGAAACTGTAATAATGGGAAAAGGAGATTTGATTTAAAAACACAAAAGTTGGTAGACATGTAAGGAAAACTGAAAGCTGTGGGATAGGAATTTGAAGTTAGTTCTTGAAAATCAGAAACTTCCAAACAAGCTGGATTTAGAAGCACCACAAAACCAGCTGGGTAGGACTTTTAGTGACACCTGGGTATCACTTTTAAGGTTATTCACAGGACAGAAAATTCTGCCTGCATGGACTATTTAAATGACAATAAATAGAATGCCTGAGGATAGCAAGTGTGTTGATCAATATTTTAATAAAATAAGCTGTCAAGGACTTTATCCTGTGTGATGCCATTGAAGTTACTAACACAGATTTAGAGAGCGCCAAGCACCATCCCAACTGAATGCAGGTCAGCAGCTCATGGTTGGTAACAGCTCTAGAACCTAGACAGCTCATGCTGGCCTTGCTTCTCATACTGACCACAGTAATGTCCATGCTGCTTCTACATAGCCCTTCCTTGTCTTCAGGAGTAGTCTGTTCACCACGTGGCAGCAAAGAAACATGAGAATGTACTAGACCTGGGGGGTGAGGGACTCCCGAGACTCAGAGGGAAGGGACCTTAGATGAAACACCCTCGAGTGGGAAGAGGGAACTTGTAGAGTCCACCTTCAGTAGAAAGACAGGGCATCAAGTGGAGGGATGGGGTTGCCATCACACAGTCAAAAACTCGGACCCAGAATCGTTCCTGTCTGAAAGAACTGCAGGGACAAAAATGGAAAGAGCCTGAGGAAAAGGAGGTCCAGTGACAGGACTAAATTGGGATCCAGCTTAAGGGGAAACCTCAAGGCCTGACACTATTACTGAGGCTATGGTGTCCTCAGAAAAAGGGGGCCTATCATGAGTGCCCTCCAAAAGGCCCAACAAGCAGCTGTGAAAGAGTCAGATGCAGATATTTACACCCAACCAATGGACAGAAACTGGTAACCCCTGTGGTTTAATTAGGGAAAAGCCTGAAGAAGCTGAGGAGGAGGGTGACCCCATAGGAAGATCAGCAGTCTCAACAAACCTGGACCCTGAGATCTCTCAGACAATGAGCCACCAACCAGGCAGCATATATGAGCTGATATGAGGCCCCCAACACATATACAGCAGAGGACTTCCTGGTCTGGACTCAGCTAGAGAAGATGCACCTAACCCTCAAGAGACTTTAGGACCCAGGGAGTGGGAGGTCTGGTGGGATGGGGGTTGTGGGTGGGGACATCTTCTTGGAGACAGGGAGAGGAGGTATGGGATGTGGAACAGGCAGAGGGTGGACCAGGAGAGTGATAAAGTCTGGACTGTAAAAAATGGTTAAAGAATAAATAAAAATACATAAATAATTTAAAATGATTCATTTCTTTTAACGTCAAATAAAAACATTAAATGTAGTAATTTCACTTCAAAATTTTCTAATCTATGTTCATCTGTGTTTGAATTTTTGCAAAGAATTCACTTTGTGTCACTGATTTTAATTACAATATCAGAATTACATTTACAATAATTCAAGGCTGAAAGTCCCAAAGTTATCCTTCTCTTCTGATCATTACAGGGGTTAGAAAAAATGTCGAAATATTTTTTTTTCTAAGGAATTAGTTAAAGTGAATTCAGAGAATGGTTTATGACAGTGTGGCTTCCTTGAATACTCATAACTTGATGTACCCATCATTTAACAAGGATATTTTTACACATTCTAGCTATCAAAGCATATGACTAGAAATACATACTGATTTCTGATTACGGGGGTTAGAAATTTATGATTTATGATGGGCTCATAACTTTATTCTGAGTCAAATATTTGAATTTAGAAAATTTTATGGCTGATCTCATTTTATCTAAATCAAATTAATCAGTTCAAATTAAGATAGCAATATAAAAATTTTAGTAATTAAGCCTTAAACATGAATAGTTTAGACAAGTACATAAATCATAGATACAAACTATACATTTTATGAATATATTTAAGGAATTGTAGTAGTTTTCCAACATTCTGATACCATGGTTTCATACTTGCATAAATGTACCAGATATAATTGTCACTCATTTTTATTTTTCTTTCTGAAGCAAAAGGAAAAAAGAAATCAGTATGTATTTCTAGTCATATGCTTTGATAGCTAGAATGTGTAAAAATATCCTTGTTAAATGATGGGTACATGTATTTTTTAGATTTTTCTTTCATTTCTTTTCACTTAACAATTACCTCATCAAAGTGGCTGAAGCAAATGATTGTTTGCCAAAATAATAAGTTTCGTGAGAGTGAATTTCATGTTTAGTACTTTCCTTTATCCTTAGGGGGAAAATTAAATACCATGCATAGAGAAATCACTTTAATACGTATTGTTTCTGAAGCAGTAAAATCCAAAACTATAGTGTTCTAAATCCTAGTTCTATGCAGCACAAAATATCAAAATGTATTAATAAAATTTCATCTTTTTAATGAAAGCATTCTGTGAGACTTAAGGAGCTAATCTGTACTCAGATGTGGAGTCTAGCAGTTAGGGCTCTTGGCCAATTATCAGCTATGCCACCAAGAAGCTTCCGTTTTAAAATACATCTATGGTACTCACATCGGAGAAGACTCGTGTATTTCATGGGGATGGACAAGTTAGAGAGGTAAAGGTGTTTTTAAGGCAACTTCAATTAGTGTTATTCTGAGGATGTGAAGGATAAGAAGGTAGCCAGAGGCATAAAGCCAACTGCCTGGGCATGGAAGGTCTCAGATGCTTTATGATTCCACAGAGTGCATGAGGGCACACAGACTGGTATGCTCAAGAGCCCATTGGCTGTTGCCATGGAGGCTGGCAATATGGTGTATGGGGAACAAACAGAAAGACATAATAAGAGAAGACTGAGAAAGAAACCTGTGAATTGCTTGCTTTTCATTGATCATCACTATGGAGACAGCCTTTCAAACCCTAGGATGGAAATTAGGTTTGGTATACACACACATACACACACACACACACACACACACCTTTCACAGAGGTAAGCACCAGCAAAAATATTATTTAATATTCACTTCATACAGACTCCCATAGCAATGTATTTCAATGTATTTCAGGAAAAAATCCCCCTGGACACATAGAAAATATTCACAGTACTTACCAATCTTTCTTGTAACTCTGGAATTTATTTTAATAAAATCATCTCACGCATCCAATTTTATGTCTAGGTTGCACCCCAGTGTTATTTCAACCAACATCAGTGGTTCTGAGGAACAAACAGATGTTTCAAATAGTTAATAAACCATTCTGCTACATATAGAGTGCTTAAGAGCTGTGACACTCTGGTGTTAGGCAGGTAGGTATATTTCAAGTTATTGCTATACCCTGGGTAAATATTTTGCAAGATGCATTACTAACAAGTTTCCCTTGGCAACCCACTACATGAAAGAATCAGGTGTGCTTTAACTCGAGGCTTATGAGGCATAAAGTTAGTGTTTGTTTTAACACCTCCTTCTGCCTCTTTGCACAATAGAGCAGTTTCCCCAACTCAGTTTAATATAGAAATCATCCTTTGAATACATTTCAGTTTTTCATTTGTCCTAATAGCCTGCTAGGAACGTAAAGGTTAGGTTTACAGAGTGGGATAGCACAAACCTGTAATCCTAGCACTCAAGATATTGAGGCTGGATAATCTAAAGTTTTAGGCTAGATTGAGATATATAACCAGTTGCAGGAGAGTGGAGGTTACCTAGCAAGGCCTTATCTTAATAATGAAGCAAACAAAGCATAGGATTGTCCCATGTCAAAATCTGTGGAAGAGGGACCAGAGGAACAGGCTCTTACAGATTGACTAAACAAGAGCAGAACGGGGATGACACCAAGGAGCATCTCAAAGTAGACAGGGAAAGACACAAGGTTTCAACCCTACACAAAGAACTGCAGTCTACTGATGGACCCGGGAGGGAGAGAGGTGGTCTTCCCCACGGAAGAGCTCATCAAGTAGTTACTCAATACCAAATGGTCAGCCCTGAAAACATACATACAAGTAACATTATATAAATTAAACAGGTCATATTTAGAAATATATATCAAAAAAGTAAAAGAAATAATTTAAGAAATAAAAATAATACTAGAAAACTTATTTTAAAGGAAGCATATATTGTAGGAGTATATATAAACATATTGCTCTCAGAATCTGAACATTTATCATAATTTTTTTTTCACTAAGAAACAAGAGAATTCAGTCACTTCCTATATGGAATATACTTAAGGACTTTTTTCCTTCTGCGACATTAATGTATTTGGTAATTTAATGGAGAAAAGTGTATGTTTTCAGTTTCTTGCCATTATATATGAAAAGAAACTGTCTCTGTGCCTGAATTCTTTGTGAGGTACGGAACAGATATCGTGACTCTTGCGGTGAGAAACCATAATTTTTACTCTTTTCAATCAGAAACCTCTCTCGCCCAAATAAGGAGGCTTCATACAGAGTGAATAGACAGCTTGTAGATGACAAAACTCTAACCTACTCCTAATAATTTATTCCTGAAAATAAGAAATTCTATATCCAAGGCAGGTACAGTCTTTCCCTGCAAAACTCAAGCTATTAATAGTGTACACACATTGTGACTCTCAACCCAACCTACCCGTTAAACCTCACTCCTTGGGCTTCAGCCAATGAGAAGAGTTATGTCTTCAATCTGTGAGCTAAAGACATAAAGGTCAAAATAAGGGCAGATTTTCTGGCAACCCACACAACAAAACGTGAACTCTTCTGTCTTCCAGATGTCAGAGCCAAACAAGTGAAGGTCATAGGAAGTTAAATTATTCCTCCTCCTAAGTCAGTGTACCTTGGAATCCAGATTTTCCTTGCTAGGAACCAGGCTCTCACTTAAAAGTGAGAAGTACAAAGTTCTGTCTATATACACATGGGGAAGCAACCCAGTATACCTTAACACTTGGGAAATATATCTGCCACATACTGCTCCCCAAAGTGGGTAAGTTACCTGTCCCTAAAATGTTTCATGGAGATTATTTCTATGATATTTAAAACTTGAAATGCAACTTTGAAACAAGATTGACAAATATTTTTCAGCAGAAGAATAAATCTGATATACTGTAAACATAAAGTACCATTGTTGATATACTTTTTTTTTTGTGCCCGTTTGGCCTGAAATTTTAGCAGTGTGCAGAATGAGTTTCGACGTTTCATTTGAAGAATGAACTTCACTTTAAAGGTTTACTGTAAATACTAACAGCAATTATAGTAATAATAGCCTGAAATGTAAATTCAAATTGTTTTTAAAGGTGTAGAAATATCATAGAGAATACAGGCATTTGCCAGCACTGATTTTTAAAAAAAACAAACAAACTGAGCATGGCCACAGGTGCCTTTAATAGCAGCCCTGTGGCGGACAGATGCAAGAGCATCACTGAGGCTTAGTGGCCAGCCTGAGAGACCCAGTCTGAAGAGAACAAGACAGAGAATAATAAAATAAGTCGTCTAGCATCCTTATCTAACACCCGCTCGCGTGTGCGTGCGTGCGTCTGTGGCTGTGTTAAGAGTACAACTTTCAGGAGTCAGCTTTCTCCTTTCATAGTGAAATACAGAGATTGAAATCAGGTTTGTACAGCAAACGTTTGTACCTGCTAAGCACTTTCACTTTAGCCCATAATATTTTCTTAATCCATTGTGTCTAGAAAACAAATGGTGGCATTTAGAAATCCTGCAATATTCTTTTCAATTTCATTAACTTAAATTCTTTTTATCCTGAAAGATGTTTATCTAAGTCAATAAAGATATAACTAGGCAGACAGACAGACAGACAGATGATAGGTGATAGATAGAGAAGGAGTTAGATCCTAAAAGTTATTTGAAACTTAAAAATATCATTAAATAAAATCGTGTGGAACATACTTGACCCACTGAACACAAGTTAAGCTTAGCCTGTCTTCAATAGGCTCTAAATATTTACGTTGGACAACAGTGTGCCAAAGTATCTAACACAAGCCTATTTTATTTCTTGAAAACATTGATTGTCTCATGTACCTTATTGAAAACTACACTGAAAATAAAAAGCAGAATAGTTTTATGGGTACTTTCTCACTATTGTAAAGGTAAAACATCCCAACTCGAACCATATTGTTTGGAGGGTATCTTATGTTTCACAAGTACCAAGAGAACTATCTTCTCTTTGTTTAGTTGAAAAGCTTCAATTCTGTATTCAGTGAATGTATTGACAGTCTTTTTAGTCCTATACAATTTCTCTTCTGCTTTTAAGCCTTTTTGTATTCAAATGTTTTCATGTGACATTCCTAGGGCTTTTAAATAGTATATCCATTTATGAACAACTCTCTAGCTCAGTGTTAAATGGATTTGCTATAGCAAAATCAGTTCAGTTAAACTCAAAGTGAGGTTATTATTACCATTTAGATGTTTTTATATTATTTATATATGTACCAACAACTGACAAATGACTATATATAAACACATTACTATAATAAATTGTGTCTACACTATACAATGTATGATACATAGACATATAGGCATAAGTGCACATATAATCTCTTTAGCATTATAAAAGATAGTTTGTAAAGCACCAAAAGTATTCATAGGACTGTTTTTGCATGAGCTGGAGAGCTGGCTTAGGACTTAAGAGAGCTTACTGCTCTTGTTGAGAGCTCAAGTATAGCGCCCAGTACCTATCTTTGACAGCTCACAACCACCAGCTTCAGGAGAATCCCAGTCCTCGGGCCTCCCGCAACTGCACTCATGTGGTGTGCCCCACCACACGCAATTAAAAATAATACAAACCTTTATTCAAATGAATTTTCTAAGATCCTAATATTATTAACTTCAATTCCATATATTTCCCAGTATTTTTATTATAGACATGTTTTAGCATTATAAATATTTGTGTTATATATTTTCAAAGGTGGCATATTTTGGTACATAACCACGCCAAATTAATTTTCTGAATTTTTGGTATTTATGAGAGTCTCTAAATCATATGGCTTCTTAAAAAATGAATATCTTTGGATTATGTCCTAATTAAAGCCTTATAACACATGAAAGACCATGAACATATGTTTTAAGCTCTTGATGCTAATTTACAATTTTTTTCTAAAAACAGTACATTAATAAATGAGAATGTCTATTTTAACCGAATAATATTGAATGCTATTTTTAATTATAGAATTATTTATAAAATTACATTAACAATCATATAAGTGCTTTTAATTTTTCAGGTTTTGATTACTACTGAAACCTCCATAGGTTCTTAGATAACTTGCATTTAATATTTTTATGGATTACCTGTGTCCTTTGCCTTTTGGTCTTTGGTGCTTATTGTAAAAGTTTCCTTTTCCTTAAATCTGAGTAATGCTAAGCAGGTATCACTAAGGGAGCAAGATATAATGTATGAAATTTTAAATTAAAAAATAGCAAACCCTGCAAAATCTGTATTTC
Organism: Grammomys surdaster; assembly: GCF_004785775.1. NCBI lineage: Eukaryota > Metazoa > Chordata > Mammalia > Rodentia > Muridae > Grammomys > Grammomys surdaster. The sequence goes on along the minus strand of NW_021620899.1, from coordinate 5,353,902 downwards.
TACACTGTTGACTATTTTTACCCTAAATCATATTTAAGATGCTGTTAGTGTGTGTTTGGCTATATATGCTTAAAGCTTCCTGGCAATTGGCAGTGAACTTACATGGTACTGCAATGAAATAAGTAGCTGACTTCAAAGCATAGTGTTAACAATCTGGGGACTCGCATGCTACTCAAGAAATCCAAGGATTTTACATCTAGCAAATTATGTACAAAACCCATTATCTGTTAGAAACATTAAAAGTCGATCTTAAAAGGTTTTGTTGAAACTCAACTTACTCAATGAAGACATGAAATACTTAGAAAGGCCTCATTATTGTTGAATATTTCTGGTTGAATTTTTAAACTTTACCTTGACATTTTTCTTGTTGGCTTTGACCGCAGGCTTTATATTGAGCATTTTAGTCTTGTCTCTGAAAAACCACAAGGTACTTTTGGCATCTGATCTGCATGGTAAATGCAGTGTCGTTTCTCTTTCTGCACATCTCAGTTTTCACTTTCAGAAGCGAGTTCCCTTTTCTTTCAAGTCTCAGTAAAATGTGACATTTCCTAACAGGGAGATCTTCTTAGTTTCTACATGTGTGAGACATGATATGCTTAGAGGAATGACTACCAGAGAAGCAAGATTAAAAGTCAGCTCTACATGAGAAGAACGAGAGACTCAATTTTCAAAATGTTTCTGTTTCTTTGAGGACTTACCTCTTTGGTAGCCTTCCTTTCTTGTCTATAAAATAAAAATTCTAAAATATATAATTCAAGATTATTCGTGTAGGAATTTATTTATTAATAAATAGATACATATTGTTTATAATATCTTATTATTTTATTTGTGTAGGACTTATTTATTAGTAGGAATATAACAGTGTATTAATAAAACCCTGTAATACTTCCCCTCCAAATGCATCTGCCCTTTATGATGTATGCCTACATTCGTGTCTTGACTGAGCATATGTTTCTGAAAGGCCCATTATGGTTTAAGAATGAAATTTCCCTACTGATAGTAGATCCACAGAAGTCTCAGGCTGTCAACATCCCCCTACTTCTAAAATCACTGCACACAATATGACAGGCTTTCTGATACGTTCAATCAGCTTGCTGTGAGTTTTCAGGATTTGAAAGATAAAAAGAGGGGAGACATTCTTTGAAGTTACTCTTGTCTATTATATTAAAATGCTCTTTTTCTTCCACTACACTTTTTAAAGAAACTAAGATAAAGAATAACATTAAATCAGTATTGTGCTACATCATGCAATTGAATACCAAATAAGCCGTTTATCACACACCAATACTAACATACGATATGTATGCATGCAATAACAAAGACAAAGGGAAAGGGATGTAATTAGAATCTCAAAAATAAAAGAAAAATTGTATGTAAAATCTATTTTAGAATTAGGTTACAGATTCATGTGATAACATTTCTTTTACTTCTCCACACCATTGTCTTGTTCAGTTCCTAGAACACACACCCCCCCTTGCACAAAAGATAACAGCAGCAGTGATGATGAAAGAGTCTTGTGTCTACATTAAGGGATAGGGTCAGATGTCATTGGTGCCCTCCCTCCTCAGGAGCTAAGCTTGAGTGATGTCATCAGTACCCTCTCTCCCCAGGAGCTAAGCTTGAGTGATATCATCAGTACCCTCTCTCCCCAGGAGCTGTTTGAATGATGTCACTGGCACCCTCCCTCCCTAGGAGCTAAGTCTGAGTGATATCGTTGGTGCCCTCCCTCTCTGGGAGATAAGCTTGCGTGATATACATCTGACGCTATCTGCAGCTGAGTGAAGTGATGTCATGTTTTGAAATACAACCATGGAGATATTTCATCTCATCGTTAGGCACTTCATTTTCCCAGAGAACTTCAGAATAAACTGAGAAATCTAGAGAACTGGGTCCTCCAGACATAATCCTAAAGCTACCTGCTTTGCTTAAATTTGTGAATATAGCCTGTTTTAAAGTAAATAAAGAGAAAATCCAAGGTTGAGACTGTATTATTAGGTTAAAAAGAGATGTTTTCATTGTTTTGTGAGTTCTTTTTTTAAAACCATCAACCAAAGAGGGACCCATGGCTCCAGCTGCATATGAAGCAAAGGATGGCCATATCTGGCATCAATGAGAGGGGAGGGCCTTGGTTCTGTGAAGGCTTGATTCTCTAGCATAGGGGAATGCTAGGGCAGTGAGGCAGGAGTGATTGGGTGGGGCAGCACCCTAATAGAATTGGGGGGGAAGGTGGGATATGGGTGCTGTGTTGTGAAGGGGAAACCAGGAAGGGGGGTAACATTTGAAATGTAAATTAATAAAATAACCAATAGAAATATTTTTTTAAAAGATGTACTTATTATGTGTACAGCTTTCTGCCTGCATGTATGCATACTGGCCAGAGGAGGGCACCAGATCTCATTTTAGATGGTTGTGAGCCACTATGTGGTTGCTGGGAATTGAACTCAAGACCTCTGGAAGAGCAGCCCATGCTCGTAACCTCTAAACCATCTCTCCAGCCCTGTTTTGTGAAATTTTTATCAGAGTTTGAAGTAGCAATGATTTGTCAATCTTAGTTGTTAATATAATAAATTTAATAATCATAAAAAATTTAGCCGGGCGGTGGTGGCGCACGCCTTTAATCCCAGCACTCGGGAGGCAGAGGCAGGCGGATTTCTGAGTTCGAGGCCAGCCTGGTCTACAGAGTGAGTTCCAGGTCAGCCCGGGCTATACAGAGAAACCCTGTCTCGAAAAACCAAAAAATAAAAAAAAATAAAAAAATAAATAAAAAAATAAAAAATTTAAATGCAGTGTATTAAATAGATGAGAATTCCAGATAGAATTACCATAGGCCAGGTGTCAGGGCCATTTTGTCTGTTTCTGGGAAAGCCTGCCTGTCAGGCAGAGTTGAGGCAGGCCAAGATCTATTGGCAGACTTCCTGGGCTACTGACTCATGGGACAATGAGAGGGGACACACTTGAAGCTCAAGGTGAGGGACTAAATGCTCTGATAATCTGGAAGGATGGAAGAAGAAGCCTTCCAGATGGGAATAGATATCCAATTACATCAGCCATTGTCTCTACCAGCTTGTGACTTTGTTTCCCACGATCCTGTAAAGTGTATAAGGCTATGAGAAATTCATTCAAGGTTGTTGTGGTGTAGACCTGCAGCTCTCCCAATTTCTAACCTTCGTCTCTGAGTCTTCTTTTCCATCTTTCCGATAATCATCCTCATTCCCCCCTCAGAGGACTGTTCGACTTTGCAGACTGGTACATACACCCAGATGGTTGGAAGATTAGAAACAATGTTGTGTGGATTTCTCGATGGGTAAAGAAATTCGCTGCTAAGCCTAATGTCCTGATTTCAGTCCTAAAATCCACATGGTAGAACAGAGAGTCAGCTCCTCCAGGATATTATCTGACTTCCACACTTTTGTGTTCTTTCTCTCTCTCTCTCTCTCTCTCTCTCTCTCTCTGTCTCTCTCTCTCTCTCTCTCTCTCTCTCTGTCTCTCTCTCTCTCTCTCTCTCTCTCTCGCTCTCTCTCTCTCTCACACACACACACACACATACACACACACACAAACACAGACACGTCCTTTGTGCATGCTGCAAGAGGAGGTTGGAGAGGGTGCAAAAGGAGAAGGAGAGAGAAACAGAGACGGAGACAGAGACAAAGAGAGGAATTAGTTGTGTCTCTCCATGTCAGAAGAACCTCGTTTCTGTTGGGCTAGTACTCTACTCTTTTGGCCTCAGTTAACTTTACTTATCTCCTTAAAGACTATCTTCAAAATAGTTATGCTGGAAATTGGAGACATTACTTTATAAATGATGGGATAGGAGACAATTAAGTATTTATTGAGATATATCAAATACTGTCCAAACATTTACTTTAGGTCAAACTAGAAATAACCAACATGTTTCCTAAGTCTCAGAAATGTCATATTACTAGTGTTTTTATATATTACTATCAAGATAGAAATGAAGCGATTATAACCCAATCTAGCCAGCAAATTTATTTTGGAACAAGAATCTGACTATTCCCATTTTTAAAGAATTTCTATCCATTGTAATGCTGCCATTTTATAAATACTTGATGTGTTTTTAAAAGATTATAAAAAGAATTCTGTAAAGAGAAAATATGACTTTTAATAATGACAACAAACTAGCTAATACTAGACTAGGATTCTGGAATACATCAGTATCCTAACATGAAGGTCAAAATTAAGCTTTAAAATTGTGGGCAAAATTTTGCATGACAATGTATAAGTTGAAACAATGTATAAGGTAAGCCTCATGTATTTGAGGAAATCACTGGTAATTTATTTATTTATCTGGTCATATACAAATCAACACTTCTCAGAAAATACTTAAAAACTTAAATTCTCAATGATGTACCATTCAAAACGTCTACTGTGCAATTTAAAAACACTAGAAATGCCATGAAACAAAAATATATGTCTTCTAGTCAGAAGATAAAGGTGTCAATGAAATATCCCAAGCTGAGCTAGATATTAAAATTAGCAGCCAAGGACTTTAAAAGAGGTGATTATACAGACGTTCATGATCAAAGATGATAAAATGAGTAAATAAATGTGCAAGCCTCAGTAGAAAAGTGAAATTATATAAAAAAAACCAAAGAGAAATTGTAGAACTGAAAAAGACTATGGCCATTGTGAAGGAGTATTTTTTTGTTTAGTAGTCAGTACGGCAGTGCAATGCACAGAGACGGTGGAAAACCATCACACACCCTCAGAATACCTTAAAGTTCAAAGTTGAGTATTGGAAGAGATGAAGTCCAACGGGTACTTTCCTAAGCTACCAAGACATGAAAAATGGTAAAGCGGAGACAGATTGAATAAAAAGTTTAAGCTCTTTCTTGTCAAGTAAAATATGTCCCAGTTCTAGGGCTAAGTTTACTACTCCTATGATTTTGTTTCAAAAAGAGTGAAAATGTTAAGTTCACACTGATACTTGCATACAAATGTCAACAGTAAAAGTAAGCCAAGTGCCCACTGATGTGGCATTAATCAATTGTGATCTATTTATGCAATGCAATACTGCTCAAACGTAAAAAAAAAGAGGATGTAGTACTGCATAATATGAAGAACCAAGGAAAGCATGTTGCTTGAAAGAAACCAGACATAACAGACACACATGCAACAGTGTTTCTCCAATACCAAGCTCGAGAATAGGCAAGCTATTTCTTTACAAACTCAATGAGAATGTTTGCTATGGAAAGAATGAAGATTGACAGAAAGGGGACCATGTAGCTCTCTGAAGTGATGAAATGTTCCATATCTTATTTAAATAAATGCTTGGATGTCTATATTCATCCATTGGTGTTAAAAAGTTCTATTTATACTTCATAATGGCGTGTAAAACTGTGGTGTTCTAAGAATGAATCTAGATTATACTCACATAGAATTTAAATTCTCTAACACCATGAAGGAATATAAACTCATCTATTGTATATGATTTTTCTGCATGAAAGTCATCACTATATATAGTTCTCTATGCAATCAGATACTATAAATACCAAATGCTAAATACAAAAAGCAAAGAGGACACAAAAAGGAATGAGGAATTTTCCAATCTTACAGTATAGTGGTTACTTGAAAAGGGGAAACTACAGATATACTTTCTGTTCCATCTTAATTTTCTTATTGCCTTCAAATTTCAAGTTTGTGTTTTAAGTGGAAGAGAATTCTAACTGATCCTCTTCTTCAAATGGATTCAGTTGGAGTAGATTCTCATAAAAAGATCATTAAGCATCAGATTTCACATCTCACATTCAGTTATACCTACTGTATTGTGATTTTTTAAAAAAAAATAACTTGTACGTATTGATAGATAGCTCATATGAGAAAAAAGTTGCCATTAGATTTTCACAGATAAACTATAATCAAGGCTTTAAAGAAGACGTTCTCAGGTGTAGCTACATATTGAAATTACCAAAAGTGATTTTTGAATATTATAGATTTAAATCAGAATTCTAGAGGAGCATTAATTTTATTGAATTATGAATTTTGGGGGACAAATAGTTTTGCATTTATCCTATTTGTTCATTGTTGAATCTCTATAGCTTCATGCCTAATATATACTAGACTATTAGTAATTGGATGGATGAATGTATAGTTATTGAATAAACTGTTATAAACTAATAAAACATTTTGTTTTTATACATAATGTCATCATTTCTCTAGTATATTGTATTTATTGTGTGTGCATGCACATCCATACCACAGCATGTGTTTGCAGATCAGAGAAGTACTTTGAGGAGTTGTTCTCTCTTTTTAGTATGTGGCTTCTGAGGATCAAACTGAGGTCATTAAGACTGACAGCAAACGTTTTTGTCAACTGATGTACATTGTCAACCCCACAAAGCTATTGTAGATATGGAAAACACCAGTACCAATCATTTATTTTTATAAAGTTATTTGATAATTTGCACTCATTTCAGCTAAAAATTGCCTTCCTGTCTTTAGAGATGTTTCCTAAGATTCTGATTTTGTGAAGATGGTACACAATTCTGGCTCCCTAAAGGCCGTGTATTTGAAACATTGTTATGCTCTGGGATATTAGATACAACCTAGTCACAGATGTTGGGTATTTGGTTATAAAAATACCAATATTGTTTTCCATTATTAACATTTAGTAGACACTCAATATTTGTCAGGAAATACATATCCAGATACATTGTTGCAAAACTAAATAAACAAAACATCCACAAGTCTTTATTCTCTGGTGAAAGAGAAAGATAAAAAGGGAAGGGAAGACAGCCATCTGTAATAATTTCTATGAGAAAATGATTGTCAAGTGAAGGGGATTTTTAGCTTGCTGGAAGCTACTGTTTTCTTTTAAATGACCAGAAGTCCTCCTGCAGAGAGGAAGGATTTGTGCTGAGATATTAACAATGAAAAGAACCTAAGATTCAAAGTGCTAATTATGGAGGGCTCCTAGCAGAAGAAACAATCTATTTACAAATATTTAAAGGGGAAAATATTTGACATGTTTAAGGAACTGAGGGGGAAAAGCTCAATGGCTGGATCACAAATAGAAAACGAAAACGTTGAAGGCAGAATAATAGGTGGGGTTATAAAATCCACACCTTGGAAGGCACTGCAAAAGTTTACAGTGCTTATATATACATATACTCATAATTTGAAATCATGGAGTTTAGACTATTTGAAATGAAATATTAATGCATTTAATAGTTTTAAGCAAGAAGATATATCTTGTATATTTAAATGGTTATTCAATTTCTTCAGTATAAAATAGACTGGATAGTGAACCAAACAGAGGTTTAAGGTCTAGGAAAGATGCCTTTGCTGTTTAGGAGACAGACAATGAAGACAGAAGCAGTGCTTTGAAGCAGAGATTGAGAACTTTGGTTAGTGAACAGTATACAGTATATTTGGATAGTATCAATAGGACTTGCTAAAAGGTCATATGTGTATGACAGAAAAAAGAATCTTGTTATACAATCTTTATTATACAATCTCAAGTCCATAATACTCTATTAAAACCATATAAAAAGTACTAAAACAGAGGCATAGACATAAGAAATATTTTGCTGTCTTTAGGAGCTATAATAAATAGTAGAGGCAGGAAAAAGCACTGAAGAAAATTGAAATTTGAAAACATAAGGCTTCTGTGGGCCAATTCTCATTGACTAGTACCTGAAGATATAAAAGATCATATAGTTAGAAGGTAAGTAGAAAACCCTCATATAGACATACATTTAATTTATTTTCAAGGAAATAGCATGACCATCAATTAAAAAAGACAACCTGGTAGCAATACAGAAAATTAGAAAAGAGATTTACCAAATTTTGAGGGATAAGTTCAATTAAGAATCCATGAAGTAAAATCCCAAGCAAAACCCATAAGATCCCATGTTAGGACACAGATAGTAGCAATGGTGGAACAGCATAGCAAAACCATTGCAGAGATTGACTGGGCATTGCCTGGGTATACATGACAAGAGAGACTGGATAGGAAATGATAGTTTCAAAATTCCTATTTGATCAATAGAACACACAGCATTGCTGAAAACTAGGGCATGGAAAATGAGAAAAGAAAATTCAAGGTCTGAGGAGAAGAACACTCTCCAGTACTATGGATTACTCAATGCCAAGTATGAGATTCAAGGAAAATTTAAGTCAGTATTTGAGAGTTATTGACCATAGTTGGAGCTTGGTGCTCACATGAGATCACTCAGAAGTATCATGCAGAAGAAGCAAAGGTAATAGTTCTCTGGAAAAATCCTGGCAGAAAACAAGTAAAACTATAAGAAGGATAAAAAATAGAGATAGAGAGAAACGGGAAAGGGGTAAATAGAGAGAGCTGTGCCTGGGGAGCCAACGTAGTAGTTTGTGAGAGAAGCTGTGAGCAGTGCTTAATTCTTCTGGGGATAAAAAGAGGGTATAAGCTGCAAAGAGGCTGAAGAATTCGCAAAGCATGTCATGGCTGAACTTTCACAGAACAATGTACATGTAGGGTTGTGGTTGGAAATCAGATGACACCGAGAGCTGAAAAGTGACTGGGAGAAATAGAAGCCATTACCTAGAGGGCATGTTGTTTGTGAAAACTGCGCATGAACCAGATTACCTATCAATCTGTTTATAACGATTCTATTCTTTTCAAATCTATTTCTATCACCGCGTTGGTAGAGATACAGTGGAACAATGGCAAAGGTCCAATTAAACCATGGACTTCCGAACCACAGATTTCCAGGGTCACCTTACATTTCGGCAAATTAATTTTGCGGCCTTTCATGAAAGTTGTTGCAATGGTATTCTTCGTCACCTTTGTTTCTGCTGGTTGGTGTGGCACTGTCTCTAACGATTTCTGCCGCCATCATTCCTTCCTACTCCATCTAAGCTCTCAGACACATGACCTTTTTTGCCAGTCTCATTAAAGCTTGGACTCATTTTCTCCAGTTCTCTATCAATCGAGGTAATTGCTTCCTACACGAAACTCAGTCTTCCATTAACTAGCTCATTACCTTGAGTTAAAAGTTCAGAAACTTTTTCAAACTGAAATCACTGCAGTGCCCTGAAAAGAAACCATTTTTGAAGATGCCAGTACATCTGTAAGCTAAGATTTTCTTTAAAATTGGATCTGCTGATGTACAAATCCAATGCATGCTACTCTAGTTCCTATTTGTACCCCCTTTTTGCCCCTACTGCAAGGGCACATTTTCTATTCCCCAAGTAGTAACAGTGTTTAGTAAGCATAGGTTTTATTGAGGACAAAAACCAGTGAATGTGCTGGTCGCAGCACTACCTGTGATAATGTGCTTTAGAAAGGGAACACAATCAAAGCGCCTAGAGTTCTTTTTCTAGAGAAGACAATTAGCTTAATAAACATTTCTACTCATTATCCAGGCTAACTTGTTTTGTCTATTTTATAGGCTGATCTCACTGATTTTAAATGTCTCTAAAAGTTTTTGCTTCTTAAGTGAAAAAGTTCAAGAACCATAAAGTTTGGGGGGGGGGAATTAAAGATGTAATAAAAGAAGTGCTCTGAACCAATTATGCTTAGTGATTAACTTAAATTCTTTTTTGGTAACCCAGATAAACATTTTCTTTAATAGATTTTTTCAAGGTTCAAGATGTATATCACTTCAAGTAGAAAACATTCAAAAAGAACTAAGGCTGGGCATAGGGGCATATGCTTGTAATCTCAGAACTCAGGAGCAAAGGCAGGAGGATTACTGCAAGTTCAAGACCAGTCTACTCTGTATAGCAAGCTGTGGGTCAGCCAAGGGAGTATAACAGAATTTTGTAGTGCCCAAAATTTAAAAAAAGTAAATAAATGTATACATTAAATCAATAAACAAACCCAAAATGTACAAATGTACAACCAACCTTTCTGGCTAATGTGAATTATTTATTTTCTTATGATTATATTTACATCTGGATACAAATAATTACAAGGTATATGACATCATAATTTTCTTTCACTCAGTAGCTCATCAGTTTACTGCCTTAGTATATCATTCAAATATTACAAGTCTTAAATTTTGGTAGAGTCTAAGACATAATTTTTTTCTTTCATGAATTGTACTTGTTTTATACCTAGAAATACTATTCACATTACAGTAAGCTCTCAAGATTCCCCTTCTGAGGTTTTGTAATTTTAGGTTTTATACTCAAATCTGCCCTTTATTTTGAATATTTTCTCCCATGGAATGAGGCATGAACGTGAAGTAGTTTTTCAAATGGCTGTCCAGTTAGCTTAACTTTTTAAAAATTAGACTATTCACCACTAAAATTCTTCTTGCCTTTTGATGAGAAACCAAGGGTAAAATATGTGTGTGTGTGTGTGTATGATGTATATGTGTGTGTATATATATGTATATGTATATATATGTGTATATATATATTTTTTTCTTCCTGATCTTCCTCTCCTGTTCTATTTATTTACATTTACATTTTTGCCAATAGCACATTATCTTAATTAATGTGCTTGTGTACTAAATGTGTCCTTATTTATTCTGCTTTGTCAAAATTGTTTTGGACCTTCTGTGTTTGTTTTTGTTGTTGTTGTTTTGTTTGTATTTGCATTTGATCCTTTGAATAAGCTTTTCAATATCTACAACAACAACAAAGCACTTGGTAGAGTCTTTATCTTTTATTTATCTTTATTTATTTTTGTATATGGCACCACATGCATGCAGTGCCCTTGGAGGCCAGTAGAAAGTGTTAGATCCTCTGGCATCAGAATTGCTGAGTTCTGAGCTACCATGTGGGTGCTGTGAACCAAATCCAGGTCTTTTGCAAGAGTAACAAATGCACTTAACTGCTGAAAATCATATATGTGTGCGTTTGTATTATATGTATGTATTATATATATTATGTTATATATATATTACAAAATAAGATTTCCTGAATCTTTAGATAAATTGTACAGAATTGAATTCTTAACATCTTGGGTTCTGGGCCATAGTTAAATACATTTTTAACTGAATAAAATAAACGTACTAGGAGTTTGGCTTTGGAATGAAGAATTTTATGGAACTACTAGTAAACTGGAAATGTTGTGTATCTTGGCATAACAAAATTTAATTTGACTTTCTAAAAAGGAATAAATTCTAATTATTTTACAAGAAAAATATTTTTTAGCAATAGCGGTCAAGTTTAAGAAAAGCATGGCCAGTATAGTTTGATATATGCAATCTTGTAGTTTCTGTGGTAGTCTGAGGTTTTTGAAACATATTTTCTCATAGGAAAAGACAAAAATGATTCCATGACAACCATTAAACCCTAAACATAGAGCGATGTGTGCTTAATAAAGGGAAACATAAACCAGCTTTCCTGCATCTAGGAAACCTTAGTTTTTCAGGCTCCATATAACATTTGTATCTACCCATTTCCATTAACTATCAGAATATTTATACTTTCAAAGCAATTACAAACAATGGTTACTTTTTAACCTTCCATCTGTGCAAGGCCAGAATGATAACAAAGCAGCTGATAAAACAGCAGCAGATGACAATCCACCTGGAGTTACAGGAAAAGCTCCTTTAAGCTCGTTTGATTTTCTCCTTGTTATCTCTTCACTGGACCCCCTCTTATGCAAAAAATAGAACTCATTCTAGCTGTTTCAAAATTTAAAATCCCATTTATTACAATATGGTAAGCAGCTCCACATATTTAGAGGAACCGAAGAGGCAGGACTAGAGTGTCTCCCCAACCCCCAATCTTCAGTGAGCATCAAAGTAAAACACAGCAAGTGCTCTGGAAGGCCTGGCTGCCTCTTTATGTGACTTACAGGCAAAATGTCAAGCAGCAAGAGATAGAACTTTATCACTGCAACCCAAACAACCTACACATTCAAAGGCTTCTTTAACAGAACAAACTATTCCCTCAACCTTCTGCTTTCTTGTATTCTGTTCCTCCAAATGTATACTTCTTTCAAGAGCCTTTGATTAGAAGAGTGGAGGTTTCTTGCTATATTCCTTATGGTGGAAATTCCCCAAGAATAAAAATGCAACCCAAAAGGAACTGAGCAGCCTGGACACATGTCTCAAAAAACTTCAAGGTCAATGTCAGTTACAAAATCATTGTAGAACAGGAGCTGTAAGAGAGCTTTCAAATTGCCAATGTCTTTAAATTTAGCTCACAACTCATTAGAAGGACACAAAATTAATATAGCCTTTGCTACAGCATTAAAAATAAAAATTGAAAATTCACTGATTCCTTTCACTTAGCCTAGTTCAGAATTGTTTAGTAGAAAGCTTGTCTTCACTACTTATGCGAGGAGATTGTGTGTGTATCTAACTTGCTAAATGTGTATATATGACATATTAAGTGTCTCTACGTAAAACACATTTATTTCTTGAATTATGATAGAAATAATAATAAACATGTAAATTGAAATACTACTCAAATACAGACTTTTAACTTCATATTTAATAAAGGGAAAATAAGAAAGTCCTTAGTTGTGAATAATAGAAAGGGCCAAAAGACAATGAATATATGTGGATTCTTTGAACCTAGGGTATTTCCTCACATTAGACAAATGGTCTACTGCTGAACTATAGACCCTTCTCCTTGTAACATGTCATCTTTTTACTTTGAGATTGACTTTAGCAAAGTTTGTTAGGATGCACTTGAACGCACTCTGTAGCTTAGGCAGATCTTGAGTTTGTGATCTTTCTGCTTCAGCCTCCTGCATAGCTATTATTAGAGACCGAACCACCAGGCCTAGCATCGATCTCTCAGTCCTATACTTCATTTTATGGGCATAAGCTATTGCCATCGTGCATATAGATCTACTTCTTTTCTTTATCTCATTTATGACCATTTAGTATACTTAATTAGTATGGCACAAAATATTATAAACTTATTAGTAGCACTTAAAGTTAGGTAGTAATTAATAGCTATCACTTATTGTACTTAAAGTTAGTCTTAATACTGTTCTACATGTGAACTCTGGAGAAACAAGTAGTTTGTGTTATTTTGAAGCTATACTAAAAACTGAAGAAGTAGGTCTCAAGAGATGGCTTAGTGGTTAAGAGCACTTACTGTTCTTCAAGAGGACCCATGTTCAGTACTTAGCAGCCAGGTTAGGTGGCTCGCAACTCCAGCTCTAGGAGATTGGATGTTTCTGGTCTCTTTGAGCACCTCACTTATGCACTCATGTACACATCCACAGGTGGATGCACATATCCATTCCCCAAACTAAAATAATAGAAATAAATTTCTTAGAATTGCAAAGAGGTACTTGAATAAACTATAAATATAATATTTAGGGAAAATAACCATATTTCAATAGATAGAGCTTCAACATGTTATCTGCTTTTCTGAATAGAAACATATCAGTAGAATATTTTCCTTGCCCAAGTATGTTTTCATTCTGTTTGTTTTTATCAATATATTAAGAAAAGGTGCAATTTTTCTAAAGAAGGTTTCTATAGGTTGAGATAAAAGAAAACAAAACTCCACAAAATTTAGTTTTCCTATAATAAGCCCAACTAATTATGCTTCTACACTTTAATATTAAACAAAACATTTATACTTATTCATATTTTTTGCATGGATAGGTACAAAAATTCCCATAATAGGCAGTTATTTCCAGAACAATATACATTTTATTTTTCTAGTGTTGTGTAGCACACTTTTTCTGAGGAGATACAACATACGTGTGACTCACCCCAAATAGAGGAATGATGACAGACCCAAGTGTTGATACCGTCTATGATGGCTAGGTTTACATCAACTTGACACAAGCTAGAGTCATCTGAGAGGAGGGAACCTCAATTAAGAACATGCAACTATAAGGTAGGGTGGTTGTTAAGCCTGTAGGGCCTTTTCAATTAGTGATGGATAGGGGAAGGACCCAGTCCATTGTGGTCATGTCACTGTGGGCCTGGGTTCTATAAGAAACCAGGCTAAGGAATTGAGGAGCAAGCCAGCAAGCAGCACTTCTCCATGGCCTCTACCTCCTGGTTCTAAACTGGCTTTTGGTTGTGGTGTGTCATAATGGCAAAAGGAACCATGGCCAAGAAATCATGAAGATCCAACTTGGTGAACCAATGAGTTTTATTAGGGTTACTTTATGTGGGTGAGGGCTATTTACAAGACCAGGAATGAATAAGGGACAACTACATCACCAACTCTAGAATGTACAGCTGCCTGCAAGCAGCTCAATAGATTGAAGAGTGACCTTTCCAGGTAGCATAGTGTAATAACTTACATTAACCAGTAAGCTCCACCTCCCCAAGGACTGGGTAACCTCCTGGGATGCTGGGAGTTGTAGTTCTTGAAAAAAAAAGTAACAAAGTCTCATGGGAAAGTACCATGGCCTATGGGATTGTTTTTATAAACTTAAAAAACCGTGTCTCGGGACCACTCAACTGGAAGTTCCAAGGAGTGGTCCTGACCAAAGTTTGTCTTGGTCAGTATTTAATAAAACTTGCTCCTAAATTGGCAAAGGGGAACTTTTTTTCTTGCAAATTTTAGGATTAACAATAGTGAATCTCGGGATTAAAAATGGTTGGCTTGAGTTTGTTTCTTCTAAGCGGTTCCACTGGTCTCTGCTTCTTTCAGGTGGCTGGGCTTGTCTGAGAGTGACTCTCAGCAGTTTTTACTATTTCTATACTCTTAGAAACTGAGAGATCTAGTGAATCTGGTCATTTTCAGGGGGTTCCTGAAGCTTCTTTGAGTTCTTTACTTTCTGTCTTAAGAGCTTCTCTATAGGATAGCATGTTTAACCTCCCCTTAGAACATCCTGTTGCTTCACCTTCTTGTAAGCATCCTGTCCTAAAATATCCCATTGTTTTGCTTTTCTTTTATATCTTATGTCTTAACAAGTTTCCCTCCAAGAAAAAAAGGCTTTATTCTTGGACAAAACTGCTATACATCTTGTCTTTATCTAACTGAATTTCCTAAAGTCATGAGCTGATTTTTTTTTCTGACATAGAAAGTAATAGTAGCACTGTCTAACGAGGAGGTTGACAAATATTTTACACTATTGATGCATAGTATTATATGAATTATAACACAAATTTAAAATAGGGATCTTTTCTTATGTAATAGTAAAATATATTTTTAAAATCTGGCAATAAAGAAGGCCAAATGAAGTGGACAGCACCATCAAAATGAGTGAAAAATAGAATTTAAATGTTTTAGGTCATTTTAAGATTTCCTATTTCCCACTCTGGTAAGCATCCCTGCACCTCACTTGGGTAACACAGTGGAACTGGCCTTGAGGACAGAGGCACAAGTGAACCAGCCTCAAGGGTGTAAGACTGGGAGAGCTGGCTCAGCCCCTGGAAGGCTGAAGCACTTGGGAGGGTGGACCCTGCACCTTAATTAGGCAGCAAGATGGAGCTGGCTTTGGTGGCATGAAAGCAGAAGTGCTGACCCTGCTCCCTGCCAACTGCAGCATTGGGTGAGCTAGCTGGGGCAGTGCTCGAGACCTCACCCTTGTGGTGTAGGTATAGGAGGGCTATCAGGCTGATCGACTCAGCTACCTACCACCCAGGCCCAGATCCAGGACTTTGAATTGGCCCACCGCTAAATCTACCTTTTCTATGAGCTTCTGGAACATGTAGTCTGTTCAAGATGGCTTCCTAGGCCATCTGTAGATAATTCGTGGCTCTATAGTCTGCTCATGATAGCTTTCTGCTAAAGGCAGCTCTCTCTTGCTAGAAAAAAGTAATCTAAAATCTCTCTGGATAACTCATGGGTTTTCTGACCAAAGTCAGAAAAGCTGCTGTAAAATATTATTGGATTTTCTAGAAAAAAATTCTAAAAGAGCTGTGTTCACTCTTCAAGCAGTTCTCTCTGGGTAGCTGCTAGGAAAAAAAAATCTAAAAGAGGTATGAAAAATTCTAAAAGAGTTGTGTTGGCCCTCTATGAATTTTTCGACCAAAATCAGAAACTCTGTTAGGAAACATCTAAAAGTAGCTGTGTTTGCTTTCCAAGCAGTGCTCTCTGGATACCTGCTACAAAAAAAATTTCTAAAAAAGAACTGCTATCGCTCTCTGCTAGTTCATCACATGCAGACCAAAAGCCCAGTTTTTCTACTTACAAATCAATTCAATCGTTTACTCCAAGTCCCCTTTTGATTATCCCACAAATTAGTATTTTATGAACTTAGCCCATTGATTCTTAGAAGACAACAAGTACACTTTTTTTTTTTTAACATGGCAAAAGAATTCAGAGATCTGCCTGCCTTTGTAAGCACAAACAATAAACTTAGGTGGGTGGGATCACCCTGCCATCACCACTCTGCAAATCTCTTTATCTCCTTCCTTAATATCTTTCTGACAAGCTGGCTCATAGTGCAGCTGCCTTTTTTCTTTTAGGTCTGTGAAGCCTCTCATATTCAGTTCATATTGCATCCTTATATTTTCCCACAGTTGAGAAATCTTGTTTATATATTTTTGAACTAATGTTTTTAGAGTTCTTTCCCACAGCCTCGAGGGCTGTCTAGAAGGTCAAAGTATTTACCATTTTGCTAAGGGAAACAGAGACACACTCACCTCCTGGATCTGTCCCTTCCACATGGCCATGCAACAGTAGGTATGCTTGTTCACTATGACACTAAACCTACACGGTACAGCAAATTCTTTTCTCCATCAACTAGGACATTTATTTCAATTAGATGGAAAACCTGGTATCATTCATTTTCTACAATAGCAGATGTACAGATTGTCCCAGTATTATCAATTAAACTAGAGAAAGGTAGTTGTAAACTTCCTTCCTTCATAATATGATCTAAGGCCATTTGCCGTATCTTGTTAAGAACACTCAGCTTTGGTCTTTTCCAGGATACATAAGCCAAGGCTCAATTTGAATTCATGCAAATTTTAAATATAATTTAATTATTCAATCTCCAGTTCTTGAGTTTCTTTTCAAGAAAGTCAGAAGTCAAAAAGCAAATTAAATTTTTTTTTCAATTTTCTTGGAAAATGATTGCTTAATATACCTATGTTCCCCTTATATTGATATGTTAAACTAAATATTATGACAAACAGAATAACTACTTAAGAAGCAGAAAATTTCCTCATACTTTTAAAATAGAGTTTTAAAAGATTCCTATGAATAATCAGCAAATAGTAGTATTTTTATTTGGTAATGGTGCAGGAAAACAAATATCCATCTCCACTGCCAGAAGTGACATAAACTCCTAGGCCATGTTGAAAAGGTGTTTTGACAACAGGTATCAAAAACTTAATAGGTATGACCTTTTGAATTAGAAATTTGACTTTAATGGAGTTTGTTTAATTTCATATATATATATTCAAATATATATTCAAATTAAAAACCATGCAAAGGTATTAATCACATGTAATATAATTTATAATGGAGAAAAGTGGAGCCAACATAAATGTGAAGTGACTAGGGGTTAACTAGTAAAATAGTAGATTATTAATAGAATAGATAGCCATCTATTCATTTGAGAAACTTTCCATTTGAAATTAATGCCTACATGCAAAGGAAAAAATGTTGTTTCATCTCACTGGTAAAACTCTGAGTAGTTTGTGTCTTGTTTGCTCCTTTCTCTATTTCTCAAATTCCCTTCAATGTCTTTAACCTTTTAAAACAGTGGTTCTCAACCTGGTGGGTTGCGACTATTTGGGACTTAATAACCCTTTTACAGTGATCACCTAAGACCATTGGAACATAGATTTTTTTATTACAACTCATAACAGTAGCAAAATTATGAAGTAGCAATGGAAATAATTTTATGGTTGGAGGCCACCACAACAGTAGGGACTAAGTTAAAAGGTAGGTTAAGAACCACTGCTTTCAAAGGTCTTAAAAAAGCCATCTGCAAATAGTATGTAACAAAGTTTGAAAAGGAAAACCAAAGAAACAAACCCTGGACTGAAGAGATAGTTCAGCAGGTAACAATGTCTACTGCTCTTGCAGAGAACTCAGATTGAGTTCCCAGCTTCTACAGTGACTCACAATTACATATACCTAACTCTGGCTTTAGTAACCCAATGTATTCTTCTTCCCCCAGAGGACATAACATTCATACAAACACATGCACACACAAGTAAAATAAAAAACATAAAAATACAACATTAGACTTACTTTCCTAGAGAGAAGTGGGAAAAGTTCATATTAAACAAATAAACACCTAATATTCAGTACAAATGTCATATGTACCTAACTTTACTATGAATTACCATGTAGCTTTCAAATATTTTCAATATTATTTGCCTTTAATAAGTGGAAAAAGAACAACAACAAAAAAAGAATCCAAGTTCTCTTTTCTTTCCAAATGAAATTTTCCCATGTGAGGCCACAGTGCTCACTGGTTCCTTGCTGTTTCTTGTGATTTCACTTCATGATTGCAGTTAGTTCTTCTGAAGTTTGTGTATTTCTGTCTGTATCTGATCCACTTCTTCACTGTGATAGTTCTGCTCCTGTGATCTGGAAAGCACAAATAATGCTTTGTTGGTCAGGATCATCTTAACCAGGAAGTAACATGAAATAGTTCCTGCATCAACACTCCATGACCACTCTGCTCCATGCTTGTAAGGAAGGTTTGTATGGTAGGTATAAAGAAGAGTACAGGCAAAAGCATCTGGAAGAATCCAGAGCAGAGACAAACAGAACAGAGCAGAGAGAATGGACAGCAAACTTTACCTGACCAAGACAGAAGCAGGAACAGAGTGAAGAGTAAGAGAAGAAAGGACTGAGGGTGAAAGGAAGACCAAGAGAGGGCAGAAGAGAGGACCAAGAGCACACATAGCTGAAATAGCAAGGTTTATAAGGAGAATGAGATGCTGGGAAAAAAGGAAGCTCCTGAGCTGGAAGAAGTTTAGTGGTGCAGAGAAAAACCATGGACACTGAAATGTGTAACAGGTATTTGTGATACTGAGAGAGCCTGGAGGCCTGCACGCACTTCCCTATGCTAATAGGTGCCACAGATAAACAATTTATGCCTTCGGCGGATGGTAAAAGAAATGGCTCCCCTTTGCAGAAAGGAATCAGCCTCACCAATTCCTGTGGAATGTGGCTTTTTGTCTAACCACCAGAATTTGAGGAAACAGAGTTTCCTTTGGAACTAACAGTGACATAAAGAGAATGTTACTAATATTGCAATGTCATTGATCTGAAAGTTTAAAGGCAACAATGTCCATACAATGTAATGTAATGTAATGTAACCAACAACTCTAATGTGGAGGTAACGCACAATCAGATACAATTCATGCCCAGCTCCGCCCAATGCATTACCAGAAGCCTAGGTAGATACCAGTATAGAGCGAATGCAGTCTCTTTTTGGAGAACAGGCTTCCATCTTTAAGTCCGCAATCACATTCCCTTAATACACAAATGAAAGGAGGTGGAAATGAGGAACCATTTACTGAATTCTACATGCACTAGTGGAATAACTTTCCAAAATAATATGAGAGACCACCTGAGCAGACTTTTTTTGTGGGTTCTGAGATGACCTACAACCAATGCAGGTTTTCCAGTAACCCATTGTTATGGTCATTATAGAAGTTCTATAGAAAGACAATATGGCCTTTTGGTGTTTATATCTTGGCTGTCCCACATCTCCTATTGTTTTTTTAGTATTTTTCTTTTCCCGAATTCTTTGTCTTGTCTTTCGTCCAGCAGCAGTATGCCAGGCATTTTACCAGGTTTAGCTAAGAGAATAATTTCAGGATTTGATAGTTTGACCTCTCCTTGACCCCAAAGAAGGCTTGTAACTTTGGACTCCTTGAAGTGTAAAGCCCTGCGCAGCAGGCAAGTCTTCAAAGGATATCTAGTTGAAGGGAATCTGCATAGGTGCAACAGGGTGCAGCGGGCACTCAGGTGGACGACCGCGTCCCGTGGCGGCATCACATCAGAACTCACAGCGGCTTGGGAAGTTGGGAGACGCAAAGCAGGACCATACAATGAAGCTCAAACTAGGCAAAAACTCTGGGGCGCAAGCGCACCCCACACCACAGGCCTCCTTCTTTAGGCAGCCGGGGCTCCTCCGCACAGCATCCGGGGCGTGGCCTGGCAATGAGCCCAGTGCTTTCTCCGCCTCTTTTCAGCTGCTCCTTCCCAAACAACCCGGCGCTCCGCCGCTGCCCTTTGCCCATTGGTCCGTGGCCCTTTCCATTTCTACCCAGCCCTCCGAAGTTCACCAATCACCTTGAGCTCTTGGGAAGACACCGCCCCCCGAGGCCTTAGCTGTGGCTCCTCGGCCTCCTCCCGCTGCTGCCTCTGCTGCTGCCTCCTCCTTCCCCACCTCCTCCGTCCGGGGAGAGACCGCGGGGCCCGAGGGGCGGCGGCGGCGGCGGCGGCGGCGGCAGCGCTATGGAGCCGGGGCCGGGTGGCCGAATAGCAGCGCGCGGACAGCGGCCCCCGAGCGCCGCGCAGCCCCGGGAGCAGGAGCGGAAGCTGGAGCAGGAGAAGCTGTCCGGGGTGGTGAAGAGCGTCCACCGGCGGCTCCGCAAGAAGTACCGCGAAGGTAAACAGGCAGCGGGGGAGGGGAAGCGCGTCCCCCGGCTGGGTCAGCTCTTTCCAGCCCCACAGGCCACCATTGACACACACGGGGGCGGCACGTCTGCCCAGGCCGCGACCGGCCGGCCTCCTGCTCTCGGCTCCGGGAGCCCTAATTGGCAGTCGCCACCCACCTAGGCCCTGTCCCCAACGGTGCGCTGAGACCACTGTCACCGAGCATATACTCAGAGGGAGGGAGGGGCTTTCAGGTAAGACCCCAAGACAGGAGGAAAAAAAATATCCACCGATGAAAGGGACTGGCAGGAGCGAAGCTGCCCCTCACTCTCCTGCGCTGGACCAGCCTGTTGTTTAGCCCGTTTGGCAACAGCCCCTCTTCCTCTTCGCTGCTTGGCAAGGCCGTGCTGAGGCCTCCCCTGCCTGGGCGTCCAGGGCTGCGAAGTCAGCAGGCCCAGCAGAGGACCTCAAGGTGCTTCACCATGTTTAACGGGGAAAAGGGTGGCAGGTAGCTCCCCTTCACCGCAGCTCCATCTTCAAGTTTGTAGAGGCAGTCCAGGAAGAGATCTGGGGCAGGTTCTTAAGATACTGTGCAGTTTTGAATAGTCTCTAACCACAGAGACTCTGATAGACATGGATGCCATTGAAGCTGGGCCATAGGTGCAGCCCCCTCCTCCACGGAGGCAGCTTTTCCGTCTTGCGCATATGCCGGAACAGTGTCTATAGTTGAATTTTACGAGTTATCCTGGCATTTTGTAAATGGGGTCTTTCAAACAAAGCAACTTTATAAGATTTGGAAGGTGATACCTTGCATTATTCATATGTTCAGGGAAAAATTCTTGTAAGTGTTAAAATGGATATTTTTTTCCAGTGGATTTTTCTTTAGCTTAATTGCAAAATGAAAACGCAGCAGTGTTCTAATGTCAGTCTTTAAACTAGTTAATAATTTAGGTTAAAAGATAAATTATGGCAGTGAAGGAACAAAGACTTGTGAGATCATGTCACTTTTCAATTACTCGGAAAGTTCAGTCAAGTCTATCTTCCTTTGAGTGTCGTTGATGCGTTTTATTTTTAACACTATTCAAAGTTTCTTTCCTTGACTACTTAGTCTTGGCTTTTAATAGAGGCCATTTGATATCGCCAAAGATGGCTAATAGCTATTGTTTGATAGGTACCAATAGAAGAGCCTTGGCAAGCATATTAAGGTATTGAATTTTTTTTATTGAAAATACTTTAATTCCCAACCGCAATTCAATAAAATGAGTGGTTACCATAGCAACAGTTGCATCATTCTTGATAGTCACAAAATGCACTTACATAATGGCATTCTCTATTGGTTTTTATGTTGTTTGAAGAAATGAGGAAATAAGTGGACCCACTTTTCTTCAATTTTTCATGCCATTTTGTACAAATTTATGGCACATCTTTTAAAAGAAAATGACTAGCCTGTAATTCAGTTTCTATTCTTAACCTTTTTGTAATAATTTCATTGTTATTCATTATTCATTTATTCATAAACGAATAGGTTCCACTTAACACACTGCTAATGTGTCATTATCTCTTTAAGCTGCTGTTTATGCATGCTTAGTCTCACATGTTTAAACATGCCTTTAAGCCCAAATTCTAACTAGGGGAACACTTGGTTCATAATGAAGATTGATACTTAGAAATTACCAGAATGGAAAGCAATGCATGTAGTTCAGAAACAAATGATCTGATGTGTGCTGGGCAGGTAAAGAAGTCCTGATAGTCTAAACATTTGAATGAAGCAATTCTTTTGGCATTTTAATGCCCCGAGTTCCATCAATGATTTAGATGTTTTATTTTGGGGGCATAATAATGGTGTCTAGTCATAAACGTATTCTATAAGCTCGTAACAATTTTCTTACTGGGGATCACAGTAAAAATTCTTACTTAAAATCTTGGAATATAAGACTATAAGAAGCAATAGTTTTCATTAATGATTCTTAAACATGGCTGATCTTAAATTGTCTGCACTTTTATATCAGATCTACAGCCTCTACATCTCCATTAGGGACAGGAAACATATTAGGGAGATTTAGTGTATATCTCCAATTTAATTCGTTCAGTATTATAGATTAGTGGACCCAATCCTAAAAAGATCAAAGTAACGTTCATGAAGCTGAGGTAGTTCATCATTAGTGCATACTATTTTACAGGAAGTAGAGTGCCCATCCCATCTCTTCCCCTAATATTGGTGACATAAATGTTAGACTATAAAAGAAAGTGGAGATAAGGAAGTAGCACTAAAAGTTGAGCAAGGAAAAAGGATATAAATTGATGGGTATGGGCTCTCTATGGGAATGGAGCAATGGGAAGTATAGTTTTTTTCAGGGATATTCTGGTAATGAAAAATAGACTTGGGTAGAATGAAAAGGGAGATACAGCAATTACTGAAAAGAACTCAAGTAAGGGTAAAGAATATAGGGTAGAATAGAGTTTTCTTTGTCTACGTCTCTGATAGTGGATTGGAAATGCAACAGAATGAGAAGTTAAAATGGGACCTTCCTGCTGTGATGGGTTTTTTCCTCCATTGCTCTAATCTGTCCAACTGGTAGGTGTTGACAGTGATGAGCAGGCTTGGGTGGGGAAAGGGAACTGTATTTCAGAGGTGACTAGCTGTATTTAATGCACTCGTAACGACTTTTTCACACTGTTCCATTTTATTACGTGCCCTCTATCACCACTCAAAGGTCTTATGCCAATTTGTATTAGTGAAATGAGAATCAGCGATAATGGTCAGTGTTTGAGATGGCACTATCTATGTGAATAAGTTACTAAGAGAAAACGTGAGGGCAGTTCCTGGAATTGGCCGAGAGAAGGGAAATTTTGATGTCCAACCATTTTTAGATAAGAGACTTGCCGATTGAGTTTGTGTGGAGTTTATATGCTTGCAGAAACAGGTTTAATATCTTTCCCTATACTGAATTTTGAAATTTGGTTTCTATCGCAACTTAAAATTTTAATTTGATTGGAAGGTGTATAGACAGTGTATTTATAAGAAATAGCTAGTTTAGTTTTGCTTTCCAAACAAGGATTTTGTTTATTAGTCATATTTACTTGATTAGTGTATCTGACTAAGAACTAAACTGGACCCATGTAGATTTTCAGTTTTGTTTTTGCTTTCTTTGCAGTTTTGGGGTGAGTGTGTGTGTGTGTGTGTGTGTGTGTGTGTGTATGTGTTGGGTGTGCACATTTGTGATTGTGCAGGTGCATATGTGTGCATGTACCTGTGATGGCTAGAGGTCAGCATCAGTCTTCCTCAGTTGTATCCATTTTACTTTGTGAGACGGGCCTTTGTCTGAACCTAGAGCTCACTAATTAGACTGGACAGGCTGTGTTGAGACCGTTGAGATTATAGCTGGATAATTCTGTGCCTGGTCTTCTATATGCTGTCAGGGATCTGAACACAGGTCCTCTTGGTGGATGGCAAGCACATCAGTGATGGAGCCGTCTCTCTAGCTCACACATCTTTTGTAGCAAACACTTGAGAAAATCGTGGGGGAAATGGTAACTTTAAATTAGAGATAATTTAAAACTAAAAACAAAACAGCCTTAAAATTAATAGAATTGACTTAAAAATGTTCATGCTTTGCATGAAGTACAATATTTGAATTGTTTTAAAAATCAGGATCATAGACCACTTTAACTTTTCTTTCAGTATTTTCTCCACAGCTGTGTTAATAAATTGACCAGTTCTGTGACCCCCCCCAATACAGTTTGAAGCAGTTCTCTGTTTATTTTCAAATGAGCTTTCACAGTTTTCTTTCTATGTTGTCTCCTAGTTAATACTCATTATGATACAGAATCAGAAAAGTGTGTATGTATGCACACAGGCATATGAGAAGCTTTGCTTGTTCACTAAAATATGTAGACTCTTCACTAAAAGTCTAGTTAACTTAGCCCTAGAAATTTGGTGCAGGGTAGAAAATGAAAGGATAGTTTCATTTACCATAACACTATATAATGATAATCACTAACAGAACACTGATGCTGTTGGTGGACTGAAGAGCACACAGTAGGTGTGCAGTGTATGTTACCTATTTGATTTTATCATTATGCATCTGTTTTATTTCTGCAAGGAAGGGGCTCATAGTTCAAAAGATACATACAAAAGTATAAATGCAAATCCTTTGGTTATTTATCAGGCTAAAAGCAAAAATCCAAACAAAACCCAAATGTTATGATATTAGCCTTGGGTCCACTTTAAGTGTTATCTCTGGAACTCTGTAGGATATAACTGTCTATGACACTTCAAAACTTAAAACTCCATGAAGTATACAGTAGACAAAAAAGTTAGTGCTGAAGTGGAAGCACAGTAGGTTATACTGGGAAGTCATCTACAAGAGGTGCGTTCAGTGGCTCTGCCTCACTTCATCAAATTCTTTGGTTTAAAATTTGAAATCTCTGAGCCTCTTAAAATTCTACAGTCATTCAGGCTAGTTTCTGAGAACATTTAGCACAGATTCTATATAAATAGGTGCCTGTGTCTGTGCATACCACAGTTGGCATATGGATTTCTTACCTCTTTTCCACCTAGCCTAGTCCTTTCACTGGAACCCTGCCTTTTGTCTAACTAACCCTAACACTGTCCCTCCCTCACAAAGACTGAGGATGCATACATAGGAGCAGCTAGGAGACATGCTCTCCTGTTGGGTAGGTTGATAACTTCATCCCTGTTTAGTGTTGCAAGCTATTCTGAACATTCCTCTTTTTATATTCTTAAAATTACAAATACGGGAGAACACAGGTACTGTAACATTTCAAGTTACACTGAATTAGCTTTGCCTTATTATATGTGGTGAATTCTTTTGTCTTACTTGCTACTTTGCTCTGCTTACCTATTGATTCCTTCATATCACTTAGTCCAATTTTTTAAAAGATATTTTTAGTTTATAAAATTTAGAAATATTTTAATGGATATAAGTTTATATTGAAGTATGGTAATTATATATTTATTTATATTTGTATATCCTAAGTTCGCACAGAAAAAATTTATGGTCCTTTATCATTCTGTTGAATTTTGGAGGCAAAGTTTATGATATTTAAAAATATAGTATCTGAGAACCACTGGTATACTGCTTTCTGGTACCTCAAATGCAGCTTTATTCATGTTTATCACCAGACTGTTTAGAATAAATTGCCCCATAGGAAGAATGACCATATTAACCAACCAGACCCCCCAGAGCTCCCAGGGACTAAAGCACCAACCAAAGAGTACACATGGAGGGACCCATGGCTCCAGCCGCATATGTAGCAGAGGATGGCCTCCTCAGGCATCAGTGGGAGGAGAGGCCCTTTGTCCTTTGGAGGATCAATGCCCCAGGCATTCTAAACCTTTTAAGAGTTTCTTTTAGAACTGTGTCAATTTTTGAAATACTCAGACTTTAGTTGAGTCACTGTTGATGATAACCTGTAGACTGAATTTCAGTTGAACAGCTAGTTGCTTGTAATTTTATAACTGATGTTTACTCTGTTTTTGAATATAGAAAACACTTAAACATTGTGCCTGTCTCAACTGGGACCACAGTTAATTTCTGGAACTTATATAAGTTATAAATCAAGTATAGTGTTTTATTTTCCCTTTATGCTTTCAGGGTGGAGATCGCAACAGTTTTTAATAGATAACACTTGTGAGTAAATGACAAGTGTTCTAAGGAGGCAGATGCAATGTATTGAGGGATCATTATGAAATAATCAAATGAAAGGCAGATACCCTCTTGAAAATAAGATTCATTTGTGTTTCAGAGGAAAGAAATGTACTATGCCAGATTGTAAGAGAACAGTTAATTTGTAAAGGAAAGATAGTATCAACTACATAATGCACTTTAGGTTAGAACATTAGAGAATTAGTTCATGAGAGAATTGTCAGGGTGACAAAATGGATACTTCCATAACTCATTTAACTGTAGTTGATTTTTACAAAGATAGTTGCAAATTAATGTTAAAATAATTAAAAATACAGCAATGTTTTAAAATTACATACACTGTTCTTTCTTAGTTGCTATTATTATTTTTAAATAGGCAGTCAGGCTTTTCTGTTCTTTAGTTGAAACAAATGTTTTGTTTGTAAAGGCAAGTTTACTTGAAAACTATGCTATTATCTTGCTATAGGACACAGATTGAGAATAATTGGCTCATCGATTTCTGTATTGAACTGGATTTGGAATGTTGTCATCACTCATGCTTAAAACTGTAAATTAGTGTTTATTTTTTGTTGTTTTTAAATGGGTATTTAGAAATGTAAATATAAAGAAAATACAAAAAGCAGAATGGAAGACATGGTATTGTGAGCTTTGTTCTAGAATTTTGGAAGACAATCATATGATTATTTTAAATTGATTTTAAAGCTGTAGTTGAACAAATTATTATTGATAATTCTTTAAATTTATTCTTTTTTTTATCATGAACTGTATATGTGTGTGTGTGTGTGTGTGTGTGTGCAATGATGCTTTCTAAAAATACTTTTTTATTTCCTTGTAATAGGAAAGGTAGCTGTATGTTTGTTTGGATATAGTCATGCTTTGACTTCTCTTTAAAGCACATGATTTTTCTAGGATGCCTGTAGGAACTGAATTTAAAAAGGGAGGTATTGGGGATGTGGCTTGATGGTACAAGGCTTGTATAAGCATGCTCAGAGTCCTAGGTTTCCTCTCAAAAACTACATAAAATTGAATCTGCTGTCACACTCTTGTATTCCTAGCACGAATACTAGAGGCAGGAAGATCAGACATTCAGTTCATGCAAATTCCCAGAGAGTCTCAGATACATGACACCCTTTCAGTTCTCATCAGAGAAGCTTCTTTTTGCAGTGCATGGTAATTAATAAAGAGATTTACAACTGATCAGTGTGCAAAGAATGAGAGACTGTGGTGGTTTAGCTCCAAATAGGACACCTGTATCACACTCCCTTCCCTTAAGGCTCATATCATCATGGGAGAAGAGTCCAGAAAGATCCTAAAAGCCAGAGGTAGTGGATATCTGCAGTGAAACAGTGTTTCACAGACAACACAGCAGACATAACCGTGTTGTCACAGACATGGCCTCACTGGAGCTAGGACTGCATGCATACGACCTGCACAATACTCCAGTTCAGTCCCAGCATGGATGGAGCTATTGGCATCAGTGGCTGCTGAGGGAGAATCCAGTGTCTTAAGGGATGCCTGAGAGGCTGCCCATGTTCCTATAGATGGACCTATACCAATAAGCACACATCCTAAGTAGGCATGAAGTTGAGAGAGGAAAGTAGAAGAGTAGTAATGTGTGTGTGCTGGGGGGGGGGAATGAGTGAGATATGAAGTGAATAAGATAAATCAATAATAAAATATGCTCTTATCTAAAAAATGCTGTGGTTCAGGATAACTTCTGTGGGACATAGGTAATGCATTAGATTCAGGTCTGTTTTGTTATAGCCTCTCTAGAATTTTATTTGTTTCTTTTGTACTCTCCTTTGTTTTATTTCCTGTTTGTTAATTTTACTATTTCATGTAGCATTTAACATTTTTTTTTCTTCCTGGAGCTGAAGCTGGCTCAGTAGTTGAGTGAGGTTGCTGCTCTTCAGAGGATCCAGACTTGGTTCTTGGCTCTTATGTAAGGTGGCTCACAACTGCCTATAAACTCCAGCTTATTTCCTCTGACACCTTCTTTTGGCCTCTGCAGCCACCTGCATACATATGGTGTGTGTGTGTGTGTGTGTGTGTGTGTGTGTGTGTGACAGAGGAGGGGGGAGAACATTTTGCAAATAATTCCTTTTCAGCAAATATGGTATAAGAATAAAAAAATATAAAATTTCATTGTTTATTCTCACTAATATAGTTAAGTGTATTATGCTTAGCAATCACGTATTAGCTTTCAGTCTCAGCACACATTGAGACTGTAAACCCGACTGTTAATGAAAATATTACAATATTATGTTGTTTGCAATTTATGTCAATCAAATACACACAAATTGAAACCTTTACACTGTCAGATAAGCAGACAATAAGCCTCAAAACTAAAAACGAAAAGCACTATTTAAAGTCATGGGCACAGGGAAAAATTTCTTGAACAGAAAGAACACCAATGGCTTATGCTCTAAGATCTAGAATAGACAAATGGGACCTCATAAAGTTGCAAAACTTCTGTAAGGCAAAGGACATTGTTGATAGGACAAAATGGCAACCGACAGATTGGGAAAAGATCTTTACCAATCCCACATCTGATAGAGGGCTAATATCCAGTATATACAAAGAACTCAAGAAGTTAGACTCCAGAGAACCAAATAACCTATTAAAAAATGGGGTACAGAGCTAAACAGACAATTCTCAACTGAGGAAACTCTAATGGCCAAGAAGCACCTAAAGAAATGTTCAACATCCTTAGTTATCAGGGAAATGCAACCCTGAGATTCCACCTCACACCAGTCAGAGTGACTAAGACCAAAAATTCAGGTGACAGCAGGTGCTGGTGAGGACATGGAGAAAGAACACTTCTCCATTGTTGGTGGGATTGCAAGCTAGTATAACCACTCTGGAAATCAGTCTGACAGTTCCTCAGAAAATTGGACATGTATTACCTAAGGACCCAGCTATACTACTCCTGGGCATATATCAAAAAGATGCTCCAACATATAACAAGGACAGATGCTGTACTATGTTCACAGCAGCCTTATTTATAATAAGCCAGAAGCTGGAAAGAACTCAGATGTTTTTCAACAAAGGAATGGATACAGAAAATGTGGTACATTTACACAAAGAAGTACTAATCTGCAATAAAAAACAATGACTTTCTTAGGCAAATGGATGGAACTAGAAAATATCACCCTGAGTGAGGTAACCCAATCACAAAAGAACACACATGGTAATCACTGACAAGTGAGTATTAGCCCCAAAGCTCAGAATACCCAAGATACAATTCACAGACCAAATGAAGCTCAAGAAGAAGGAAGACCAAAGTTTGGATGCTTCTGTCCTTCTTAGAAGAGGGAACAAAATATTCAGGGGAGGAAATAAAGAGACAAACTGTGAAGCAGAGACTGAAGGAAAGAGACTTACTCACCTAGAGATCCATCCCATATACTGTCACCAAACCCAGACACTATTGTAGATTCCAAGAAGTGCTTGCTGACAGAATCGTGATATAGCTGTCTCCTGAGAGCCTCGGCCAGAGCCTGACAAATACAGAGGCAGATGCTCACAGCCAATCATTGGACGGAGCATGGGGTCTTCAATGGAGGAGTTACAGAAAAGACTGAAGGAGCAGAAGGGGTTTGCAACTCCATAGGAAGAAAAACAATATCAACCAACCAGACCCCCCAGAGCACCCAGGAACTAAACTGCCAACCAAAGAGTACACATGGAGGCAGCCGTGGCTCCAGCTGCATATGTAGCAGAGGATGGCTTGTCAGGCATCAGTGGGAGGAAAGACCCTTGGTCCTGTGAAGT
The DNA here is from genome assembly GCF_004785775.1 of Grammomys surdaster. Taxonomy (NCBI): domain Eukaryota; kingdom Metazoa; phylum Chordata; class Mammalia; order Rodentia; family Muridae; genus Grammomys; species Grammomys surdaster. Next base: position 5,324,056 of record NW_021620899.1, on the reverse strand, counting down.
TTCAATGGCCCAGTGTAGGAGAATGCCAGGGCAGGGAGGCAGGAGTGGGTAGGTGCGTGGGTGGACACCCTCATAGAAGCAGGGGAAGGGGGAATGTGATAGGGAGTTTCAGGTGGTGGGGAGAAACTGGGAAAAGGGTTTATTTACATTTCAAATGTAAATAAAGAAAATATCCAATAAAAAAGAAAAAAAAGACAATTTTTGTTTAGTGTGAAGAATACAGAGGCCTTCTAAAAAGCTTTGGAAAGTAGGTCTCTCTAGTTACAGTCGCCTTTGCATCTTCTAACTAGTGGTTAATTATAGAGTAAATCAAGTTTCAGAGTCTAAGATGACATAGTAAGGACACTGAGTTTTAATAGAGGGCAGTAGTGTCATACATAGCTGTCCCGCGCAACCTCCCGCCAGCAGGAAAGTCGCGGCACACTCAGGATCCTTCTGCAGTATAAGCTTTAATGCATCTTGAGAGGGAGAACATAAGCTTCACAAACGAGGAGGGACCCCAAGGGCCTAAAACCCTTCCCTTATATAGAGAGCTAAGCTCGCCTGGGACGTGGCAGTCTCTGATGGGCTCCTGTTTCCTCAGGCCACATGACGTGTTCCAACTGTCAGATTAATCAAGGCGGGAAAACCTTCCAGCGCATGCGCACAGACTTGTTAATGGCAATGATGTGATAAGGATAGCTTCCCACACATAGCTACCCTTAGTTCTCAGGTGTAATGGACAATCTTAGCTCAGAGTCACCATCTGTCACAAGAGTTCTGCTTTGAGTGTGTACTATTTTTCTGTTACCTTTCTCCAGCACTGTATTAGAATCCAGTGTTTCACATTCCCAGTTAATAAGAAACAGGATAGTTAGTGCTCAAGCTCTCTGCCCTTCAGATGCCCATTAGATCTAGTAGCATTGTGGATGTGGTGTCCTCACCAGCAGTGTCTCTAGTACACCTCTGTGGTTAGCTTTTTCTCCTACTTGGTTTGTTGTTGTTCTCTTCTCTCCCCTCCCCTCCCCTC
>NW_021620899.1:5311048-5322647 GCF_004785775.1 Grammomys surdaster | reverse complement strand
CCCCTCCCCTCCTCTCTTCTCTTCTTGTTCCCTTACTGCTATGGTTTAGGACTCTCTTCCCAATAAAGTAGAAGTATCGAAGTCTTTAATTTTTATCTACCATGTTGAATGTAAATCAAGTCTTGCAGGAATGAAATCCGTTTTCAGCACATACAAGTTCTTTGAAATACATTTGATAATGGATTGTTATTCAAATGACTCACATTTACAAACACATGTAATTCATTGAAGTATTTCTGTATAATGTACATGTTATATAGGATAGTGAAACAACTTCGAAGAGCCTTTCAGTGTTTAAGATGCAGAACTCAAATAATAAAGCACTTTCAAAACTACAACTATACCGTATTGAATCATTTAGTGTCACGTCTGATGGGTAAATTTAAGCAGAATAATGTTATGAGTGCCCAGGATAGATGGAAGGAGCGCTAGCCAGAGTGCTGCTTGAAGCCCTCTTACTCTGTTTAGAATCTTAAACCACTGCATCTGACAGATGGTGCTAAGAAAGAAATTGTTCAGAATTCAGACAATTTTTGTATACTTTTTAAGGAGATAAATAATGCTAACTTGATGTGTAACAAATTAGAAGCCCAGTCCTTTCACAAATATTAGTGACTATTGAAAATATTCTATTAAGGACATAATACTCTGGTACCCTTAGTTTTCATTTACTTTGAAATTAAAATCAGTCTTCAGTCTGTAATTTATTGATACCATAGTCATTTTAACTGAACAATGTGAGTATGGATATGTTTGTAACCTTCCTTGTTTTATAGAGATAGTCAGACTGGAGAGGTAATAAATAGGTTTCAATTTAGTACTTACTAGTCTGTGGAACTAAAGTATCCAGTAACTAAAATTATTTGGCTGTTTTTCAAATTTGAACAAATGTGTTGATTGTTAAATTTAAACTATTTTCATTTATTTTCTGTTACAAAAAAATAGAGAAACTTAATCTTGCTTTGAAAAAGAGTTTTAAATATAATTAACTGTATTGTGTGATAGAACTCAATTCATTTGTTTACGTGGTGAACCAGGGTACTCAGGTAATTTTAATCTTTATTCTGTTGTGCTAATTTTTCAATCATTATCAGTCTTCACAGTGATATCTGAAATTTCATCTTAAATATGATGATGACTGGTTTTAAAGCTAAAATGTAATAGTTAGATAGTAACCTGTGTATGTGTGTTTGTATTTGTGTATGTGTGGAACAGAGGACAATTTTAGGTGTCATTCCTCATCTACCATCCACATTATATTTTTATTATCTTTGGAGTTGAAGTATACCTACTCTGGAACTAGCCAACTGGATCAAGTTGGCTGGCTAGCCATGATCAGTAAGCCAGAAAAAACCCACCTGTCTCTCCCTCCCCATGAATGGAAGCTTGGATTACAAGCTTTCAGTAGCACACCACGGTTATTTCTGTGGCTTCTGGCAATGGAACCTCAAGTCCTTGTGCTTGCAAAGCAAACATTTTACCAAATGAAACATGTCCTTTCTGGTCATTTGCTTTTAGTTTTTATTCAGAACATTAGCAAAAGCTCAAAACTTTGGAGAGGTATGTAGCATGAGTTGCTCCAAGCACAAAGGGTGAGGCAGGTAGAGGAGTTAGAATATTTAAAGATACCCTATATCTACACTAAGTACAAAACACAAGTGTTTGTAGTGGTCTTTCTTTTTCAAGGCTGTATAATGCAAAGATACTATGACAACGAATGCTTGAATTTCCAGACATAGTTGTACCATACCAACATGGATTTGCTTTATGAATGTATAGCTCCTCTCTCCCACTCCCACTCCCACTCCCACTCCCTCTCCCTCTCCCTCTCCCTTTCCCCCTTCCCCTCTCTCTGTGTTCAATTTTACAAATCTGTTTAAAACAGTCAGTTTTGATTACAGATAATCAGTTATAAAGCAATATTTAAAGCTTCATTAAGTTTTAATTGATGATTTTTATATACTATGTTTATAAATTATCTTTATTTTCTTAAAATTAGTTCACACATTTTTAAATAAAGTTAATTTAGTTAATCTTTTTTGTATGCAGTGGGAGACTTTGATAAGATCTGGCGAGAACACTGTGAAGATGCGGAAACACTTTGTGAATATGCTGTTGCAATGAAAAATTTGGCAGATAATCACTGGGCAAAAACTTGTGAGGGTGAAGGTCGCATTGAATGGTGTTGTAGGTGAGTATTTTACAAACTGGCACCTTTGGTTTCAAGTATGTTCTAAAATTTCAATGTAAAATGATGCATAGTTTATTATATCATAATGGGAAGTATACATATTCCAAGTGTTATGTAGACCACTTTTAAGATCCTCTTTTTCTTTGTGTCTCATTTGGTCTAGCTTTACTTCAGTTATCTTTCTTAATGAAAATACTTTTTTTCAACATGCCGAATTTTGTCCAAACTTTTATAAAATATGATTTTAAATACATTAAGTACTAACTTATAAAATACATTGATAGCTGACTCACCCATAATATAAAAACTTTTTTAGATGGTACATTTGGATTCAAGTAAAAAGTGAGTAGATTAAACTTAAAAATATGTTAATAGTTTCAAAATCCTGAATTTTTGATGAGTGATTTTAGGGTATGTCAGCACTTGTGTTGAGTGTGGATATTTATTTTCTCATAGTACACTTTCTAATGTTGAAGTCAGAAAGTGGAATACTGTTGCTACTAATGTTATCAGTGTGGTAAAGTTAGCAGGTTTTTAATATGCATTAATTTAAAATGAATTTTCAAAAGTAAAACACTGTTTTGTTTGTAAAATTATAGTTTCCACCTTACACTTTGTTTTCATTCATATTTCCCTTTTTTATACTTAGTTTTCTTAAGGGTGTGTGTGTGTGTGTGTGTGTGTGTGTGTTTGCTATCTGTGCTCAGGCTTGAAGAACCCAAAAGAGGATGTTGGGTCTCTTGAAGCTAACGTTACAGGCAGATGTGAATACCTTGACATACATGGGTACTGGAAACTGAACTCATGTCCTCTGGAAGAATAACCAGTGGACTTATCTCTAATTCTAACCTCTTTAAAATGTTTGTATTTTTTGAAGCAGATATATATATATATATATATATATATATATATATATATATATATATATATATGTGTGTGTGTGTGTGTGTGTGTGTGTGTGTGTGTGTATGTATGTATGTATGTATTCTATTCTAATTATAGTTTCTCCTCCCTCAACTCTTCCAAATTTTGCCAGCTCCTTACCCACCCAAATCAAGTCCATTTCATTCAAATTTTGCTTTAATGATATTTTTTGAAATCATAAAACATTTATTTTTATTAGAAACAGTGTAATTAATGTAATAGACAAACATTTTAATCAGTTTTACCACAAGTATATGAATTCTGCTGTTTAATCCTTTGTGTACGTTTAACAGTTTTGCCTTCTTTATTTTGTTTTATTTCTTTCTCTACTATTTTGTTAAAAATTTTATACAATATATTTAGGTAATGCTTTTTCTTTATCCATATATTTCTAGATCTTTCCCACCTTTTTACCCTCCATATATTTTATTCTGTCTGTTTCTCTCAAACGCACAATGAAGATCAAAATAAACAAAACCAGTAGGACACAGAAAAAGTACCAAAACACAAAATGAAACAAAAAGACACACCTCAACAACAACATAAAAAAATGGAGTTTTATACACACGCACACTCACTCATACATACACTTACTAGTAATTTTAAATCTAGGTTGTGCATTTGAGATAAAACATTTGATATTTGTCTTTCTGTCTCGCCTATTTCACTTAACAATAATTTTCTAATCCCATCATTTTCCTGTAGATACCATGATTTTTGTGTATGTGCACAATATTTTCTTTTTCTTTTCACCTATTGGTAGGCATACCAACTGTCGTTGTTTTTTTTGTTTTGTTTTTTTGTTGTTTTTTTTTGTGACTGCAGATACATGCCAAAGAGTGGTATAGTTGAGTCATATGACAGTTCCATTTTTAATTTAGTTTAATTCTTTTTTTAATACTTTCATGGTGATGTATGCATTCAATCCACGATTTATTAGACCTATTATTCTCTTATCTTGCTTCCAGTATGTACAGTATTTTTAATATTTTGATCACAACTGTGGTAAAGTTTCCATTTGTAACATTATCAGTGCTCAACAAAATACTGGATTTTGGAGCATTTGGCATTAAGGATGTTTTGTCTCTTTTCCTCACTGCCTCCTTCTCTCATGTGTTTCTAATTCTCTTCACAAAAAAAGATGTTAATGTAACATAAAAGACACCCAGCTGCCCATCTTATGTTACTTTCAAATTCTACCTTTCATTAAAAGAAAACAGGACTCTGGAAAGTTAGATTTAGGCCTCAGGCAAGGAAAGTAAAGACTTATTTTGTACTAGACACAAGTAAATTGCTCAAGAGGAATGAGAACTTAAAGGCAAGCCTTCATTGAGTCTCCCTGGCTAGGTGGATTTATATGAGCCTTCCCCTCCTCCCAAGGAAACAAAACAGCACAGCAGAGTGACTAAAGGATGCAGTCAGTGCACACAGGAGAGTACAGTGATACTGCACAGCATCTCAAAACCAAAGGCACAATGACAGTTGTCACTACATACACACTGTTTATTGTAAAAATTGCTCAACAGGAAGAATTTTAAATAAACACACCACAGCAGTTTTGGAGAATATATACTTCGGATCTGTTTATAAAGGAAAATACTTATTTACAAAATGATGACAAGAAATAAGAATTAAAGAATGATACATCTTAAAAATACCTAAACTTTGTACCTGCAAATGTGATAATTAATAAACAGAAGTAAATTTAGTTCAAATGCTATTAAAGACTGCATTGATTGTCAAGCCAAAATGTCATTCCATATATTATTACTAACAACAAAGAAAAAAATATAAATACATATTTTAAATTGGTAGCATTTACTATAAAGGTTCAAGAGCCTGCTTATAAGATGCAGGTGCAGTTTCATCTAATAAGATTTTTTTTTTGTAAAAAATATTTGACTTGTAACAATCTTCTAGACTCATCTTTCAGTTTATAAGAAATAAATAATACTGAAAACATGATTAAAAGGCACCGAGAGGTAGGAAGGAGGGCATGGTGGTACAAGCCTTTAATCCCAGCACATGGGAGGTGGAGGCAAGCAGATCTCTGAGTTCCAGGCCAGCCTGATACACAAAGTGAGTTCCAGAACAGTCAGGGGTACACAGAGACACCCTGTCTTGAAAAAACAAAAACAAAGCAAAAATCCCTGAGACCGAGAGGAAACAATCACATGAATCTGAATTTTGAATATACCAAATAGCAAAGTTGTTTTAAGATTAGGGTACAAGTAATTACAGGTTATTACAGGGGGTTTCAAAGTTTAAAGGAGAAAGGATGTATTGGGTAAAAGGAATGAAGAAACCAGATATAATAAGCCTTTACTGTAGGGAGCATTTGTTGCAGTGTTTCTGAGCAGGAGCAGTCAGTTTCTCAGTAGGCCTGACAGAGTAGTGGGAGGGGCCGTGAGGTGGCAGAGCTTTCTTTTAAGCGATGATTACCACACGGACAGGTTGGAATCTTTAAATAACCAAACCACAGGTATAGCTCCTTATATTTTCTTCCTGATTTCTGCACAACAGCAGCATGAGGGGCTGGGAATGGGATGAATCCCCAGAGAAGGATCTCTGTGCTCTTTCCTCTAAGAGCTGTCTCCCTGCGTATATAGAACGTTCACTCACTCTCAAAGCCTCTGAAACCAAATGTAAACTGATGCTCTCTAAAGAGGCAATTTAGCTTCATTCCAGACCAATTACTGCTGATGGATCCAGGTGTTCCTTCTCTCAACCAAGCCTCCTGTATTAGAGAGAGGGAAAAAAAGTATGTCCTTTCTGGGGAAAATATTTATAGCAGTGCCTTAAGCACAATGACAATGTTTAACAAACTACCACATAGAGAATGAAGCAGAATAAAATGGCCTAGAATCAAAAGGAGCAGACCTGCAAATAAATTATATGCTAAAACAAGCAGAGAACGACTTAGCCTGACTATTACAAACATATGGACAAAAATAGAGAAAATTGTCAAGGAAATTTGAGAAAATAATCTTAGAGCATTTCTCAGTAATTAATAAAACAAGATTCTGGAGGGAGAGGGAGAGGGAAAGTCAATGAGATATTTAGAGTATTTCAATAGTGCAATTAGCCATTTTTAAACAACAATCAAAAATAAACTGTGTGAGGTTTTCTACAAAACTGACATTTTAGCAAAAATTCAATTTTATAAAAATCAAAATAAGCATGTAAAGAGATATAACTACCAAGGTCTAACTGCATTAGAACAAAGTTAAAGTCTTGTCAGAGTTACTTTTCTACTAATGTGACAAAGCACCATAACTAAGCAGAGTGTAAAGGAGGCATTAAATTGAGAATCATGGTTCCAGAGTGTTTGTCCAGGGCCATTCGGGCCAAAAGCATGGCAGCAGCAGGCAGGCATGGCACAGAGCAGTAGGGCAGAGCTTGCATGCTGAGACAACCACCATGAGGCAGAAAGCAATCGAGTGAGAACAAACTTGAGCTTGAGCATGCTAACTGGGGATGACTTCCAAGCCCTACCCATCCCACAGTGACACTTTTCCTCCAAGAAGGCCACACCTCGTAATCTTTCCCAAAGGGTTCCACCAACTGTGGAGCAGTTGTGGAATATTCAAATGTATGAGCCTCTGGGGACCATTCTAATGACCCCTATGACAACAATGTAAGATTCATTCTGAAGAGAGTAAGAAAAACATTTGAATGTTTGAACCAGATGGTTTTTGTAAATTAGAAGACTACTGCTAATTGTCCTAATGATGATGGTGTTGTGGTTATACAGAAGAATTTTCTCCCTTGAAGTTATGAATCTAGGGAGAAAATGGCATGCTATTTGTAAACTGCTTTCAAATTGTTCAGGAAAGAATATGTTTTTATATCTTAGGGTATATACATAAAAATGATTTATTAAAATTATACCTATACCTTTACGTTATATCTTTTTCTGTGTTTGATTATTTCATATTACATTTGAAATTTAATAATTCTTATGAAATAAATTCATTAAATTATTCTAACTAAATGACTAATAAAATCTTAGCACAGTAAATAAGTCAGTCTTATTTTACACATCAAATTTGTATAAAATTTTAAGTATGTTTAAATGAAAGCAAAGCTTTGTCCAGTAGTGTTTGAAGTCCTTATTAACTTTGAAAGTAATAGTGGTTTCTTATATTTATCAAGAGGAAAAGAAATTACATGTAATTTAAATTAAAATGACTTAAAAATGAAATTTTAATTTTTTCAAAGGCTTTAGGTTTAAATAGAGACGAGTATTTTACACGTATTACACATGTATTTTGTGGGTCAAGACCTTACTGTATAACCCAGGCATGTTTCAAACTCACAACCCTCTTGCTCCTTTCTCTTAAATGTAGTTATTAAAAGCATGTGTTATCACGGTAGGGTCAATCTTTTGTTAAATCCACAAGTTGTACTTGACTATTGTTCTCAAAAACTGTAGCTAAATCCATATCAACTTTTTAAAAGCTGTTTTACCAAAACTGATCTTTCTGAGCACATGAAGATATAGAGCCTTTTTGAAAAAAAAAAAAAAAAAAAAAAAAAAAACAAGTTCAAAAAAAGGAAGGAGAGTGAATGCAAGACAGATTCCTTATCTACGTGGAAGGTACAAATACTTCTGTGAGTCTGTCCCACCCTGAAGTCCACTGAGGAAAACCGAGGATCCACCGCTCTCATTGCCTGCCAGTCTCACCCCCCCTCATATGTGTCTGTGTGCATGCGTGTATGTGTGTGTGTGTGTGTGTGTGTGTGTGAAATATACGGCTCTTAAAATTATTAACAGAGAGTAAATTATACATAATATTAAATTAAAGTATATATAAAGTGTGTAAAGACAGCACAGCCTCTTACATACACATTTTGTTCTGGATTACACACACATACAGTACTACTAATTAAAGAAGGTCATGCAATTAAGAGATAGAAGAAGAACACATAAGAGGAGTTGGAGAGTTCAGGGCAGATACTATGTAATTAGAGTACTCAGGCATAATCTTAAAAATTAATAGATAAAATCTCAAAGTGTTAATTGGCATTTCCCTGCTGTGGGAACCCGTCATATGGATGTTAAATCTCCTCTAAATGTTCTCAGCCATGTCTGTTTTGAGAACACTCTTAGTTTCATAACTCATTTTTAAACTGGATTATTTGATGTCTTATCTAGGCCTAGTCAAACCTAGCTATTTTGATATTTTACCCTAGTCGGAATGGCTAAGTTAAAAAAAGAAAACAACAAAACCACAAAAACAACAATCCAAATGAAATGGATGACTTAGAGGCTGTAGAGGAAGGGAGTATTCACTCACTGTTGGTGGGGGTGCTTACTGGTAACAGCCAGTATGGAAATCTGTGTGCAGATTGCTTAAGAGGTGAAAGTGAGTCTGCCACGAGACCACTCAAGCATATAATAAAGGACTCTGTCTAATCCAGAGATAGTTACTCATTTATGTTCGTTGCTCCTCTGTTCTCAGTAGTCAGGAAATAGAAACAGCCCTGGTAGCTGTAAACTGAAAAATGGATAATGAAAGTGTGGTATGCACACATAATAGAACATTCATTATTCAGTTGTTAAGAAAAAGAAAATCTCCAGGTGATTGGGTGGAACTGGAGACAGTTGTAGTAAAGAAAGTAGCCCTTCCAGCATGGTTAATCCAGAAGGACAGACATTGTAGGGTTTGAATCATGTAGATTAGAGCTTTTAAACTTCACATATTTATGTTTTATTTGGAATACCCACAGAGGTTAGTTAACTGGTAAGGACCATTGGGAAGGAAGGGAATCTTTCAAGGAATAGGTAATAGAAAATAGCATCATTATTACATGAGGTGGGGAATAAGAGGGCAGGGAATATTGGGAGAGATAACTAATGCTGAAAGCCATTTAAAAGCCTACTTCGTAGAAACATTTTTAAAATATATACACAATATAAAAGAGAGTTCCAAAGGAGTTACCTGATACCCGGGGTTAACACAATACCCGAGCTAAAAGCAATATGCTACCAATTAACTCCTAGAGACGTCAGCAGGAAGCACTAGATCTGCACAGGTTCAAGCCAGGTGGGGTCCTAGCACTGAGAGAGGGAAGTGGACATAGGGTCCTGCCCCTAACTAAGAACCTATTTGTAGTTGATAGCTGCTGAAAAAGGGACATCAGTTTATTCCAGTAGTGTATACCTGGCTATAGCAACCATAGTCCACAGCAAGGTCTTGTGCCTTGAAGTAGTTTACCAACTGACTTCAAGTTTAAAATTAAAGTACTATGTAAAATTACCATATATCTAGACACGCTGGTTAGATATAGTTGTTAGCTTACCACAAACTAGGACCATCTGGGAAGAGGGAACATCAACTGAGAAACCGTCTCCATCAGCTTGCCTGTAGGTAAGCCTATAGAGCATTTTCTTGTTAAGTGATTGATTTGGGAAAGCCCAAAGCAATGAGCAGTGCCACCCTTAGGCGTATGGTTCTGGGTTATAAAAGAAAACAGATTGAGCCAGCCATGGAGAGCAAGCTATTAAGTACCAACCCTTGATATCTTTTGCTTCAGTTTCTTCTTCCAGAGTCCTGCCTTTAGTTCATACGTTGACTTCCATCATAATTGACTGTGACTGGGACACAAGCTGAGATAAGCCATTCCTCCCCAAGTTACTTTGGGTCATGGTGTTTATCATAGCAATAGATAGAAAGTTATGGATCTATTAGTAGTTTGATATTATGTCCACTTAACAGAATTATAATAGTAAGTTCATACCTGTGGCTTGGGTGCTCTCCAAGTATGGATTCTTGGTCAGACTGACAGTCCCAAGCATGTATTTCTTCACATGGAACAGTCTTTGATTACCCTCACAAGTTTTATGTCACACTTGCACCCATGGACAGATCGTGCCACGCCACTGACTGTTGCAGTGTACAGTGTTGATGACTTTCACCCCCAGCAGCCTACATAGCAGCCTCCAGTGCTATGAAAATCAACTAGAACAGAGGAATCCTCTTGTCAGTTACAACTTGATTTAACTATTGTGTGACCAAAGTTCGATATATTCAGCAGTAGGATTTTACCCTCAAGTTCTAGTGAGCCGTCAAGAGCAGACAGTAGCCTCTGTTGTGTGGGTCTCTGGACAGCACTATCCAACATTTCCAAGGAAATACCTCACACAAATCACTAGACTTTTTATTTGGCAAGAGCTTCTGGGAGGAATCCCCTGTGGAGGGTAACTCCATTAAACTATTAGATGGAAAAAAAAAAAAATATATATATATATATATATATACATATATATATATATAATATTATTATAATTATATTGTATTACTTATATATAATATAATATAATATAATATATATCATATATATATGATATTTATAAAATACTAAGTTTTATGTGAATTTTGAAACATTCTTAATGTGAGCTATTTCATTCCCCACTCACACTTTGGCCCTCCCCTCCCAGTCCTCTCTCTCCCCACATAAACTGCTCTTCCTAGTCAGTTTTCCTATTCCTATCACCCATGTTGTGCCCTTTGCCTACAGTCTTTCTTTTATCTCCTCAGCCACGAACTCCTTTTGGTTTTCTGGATTCTATAAATACTCCAGGTTAAACATACAAACATAAAAATTTGAAGAAAATATCCACATATGAGAACATAGAATATTTTCACTCTGGATCTGGGTTATTGTTCTTTGTGAAATGTTTTTCCACTCCATTCATTCGCCTGAATTTTTCATGATTTCATTTTCCTTACAGCTCAATAGACTTTTGTTGTATATAAGTATTACATTTTTCAGTCACTGGTTGTTAGACATCTAGATGTTTTCAAATTCTAGCTAGTATAGAGCAGCAGTGAGCATGTAGTAAGAAATACAGTCATTTCTTCATATGGTAGTAGATTATCGATGCTTTGAGGAACCCTTACACTGATTTTCATAGTGTCTGTATTAATTTGCCCTCCAACATCTATGCTTTCTTACCTGTAGATGGTAGCATGTTATATGTTGTTTCCTGGCTTTTTTACTTAATTGTGGAGATTGTGTCAGTCAGTATTACATAGTCATAGACTTACATAATATTGTTCTGTGTCATCTATTCTATCCACCCTTTTATTAACCTTTTCAAAGTTTTCTTGGTTATTTTTTCCCTGTGTATTTTAGAATCAACTGGTTTACTTATTTTTATAATTTCTTAAGATGAAATTATAAATTGTGAAAACTGATGCCTTCACAATATTGAATCATCTTGGCCGTGAAACAAAGTAGTTTATTTGATTTGTTCTACTTTTTAGTCAGTAGTTCAAAGATTTCTTCCCTTTTTTAGACTTTTTTAATTGTCTCTAATGTTTTTTACAGTCCAGTCATTATTCCCCTCCCATTCTTCCCTCCGATAGTTCCTCATCCCGTTCCTCTGTCCCTGTCTCCAAGAGGATATCCTTACCCACCAACACACACACACACACACACACACACACACACACACACACACACACACACACACAC